>NC_068985.1:93994248-93999552 GCF_001194135.2 Octopus bimaculoides | reverse complement strand
TATCGAGGTCTCATTCATTCTTTTGTTGTCATGTTATTATTATTAATATATATATATATATGATAGCTGATCGGAGATAACCCGAAATGTCTCCAAAGCGATAACATGCCGACTGGGAAATAGGATGTCTAGGGGAAGCTGGCTGGCACCTAAACAGTTTTGATTCTTGACAGGTAGGCCAAGGGAACCATCTCGTTCATCGCACACGCTCCTCCCCGATAGTTTAAAGGCTTGTACGACCAGACAACTAGTCGGCTTTGGTTGCTGGCGCTGAAACTAACATGACTCCCTTGGAAGGTAGGTTCCGAGAGGGCGCGGGCCAAAGCTATGTGCCCATCCCCTCAATTGGTCAGTTGAAGCTTTGATTGTGTCACGGCGAGTATTTAAGGGAAAATTTGGCCGGGTGGTCATTCACACGCTGACAAAGAAAAATGAGATAAATGCAGTCAACACCAGAGCTGAAGACTCCTTCGAAAGGGGGATCTCCGTTATGTCGAAAACCTTAGAGGACTAGGGGCTGAAACCGGACGTGGTTCCTCCTGACGATGCCCTTAGCCACTGGATAATATAAAGGAGCTGTTGAGGCAGCGAACCACGATACGTGGTTCGAAATTCCTTCTATTTATGTGTATATATTGTGATACAAACACATACACATACATACAGATACACATACACATACACACAAATATATTTAGCTTTATAGATATTGAAGTAATGGTTCTTCTTATTTTAATATATTGTTATTTGAATCGACATATCAATTGCTGCCTTAATTAAATAGGTAACAGCGTCTGTGTTTCTAGAAATTACTGTAATAATATACGTTAGTGATAAAAATGATACAGGTCTATATTTAAGAGACGAGGAATTATGTACATATATATATATATATATGTATGTATATACACGCACATTATTTAGATATGCCTGTTACATATGGTGTAATGGTTAAGAGTGCGGGCTACTAACCCCAAGATTCCGTGTTCGATTCTAGGCAATGACCTAAATAATAATAATAATAATAATAATAATAATAATAATAATAATAATAGTAATAATAATAATGACAATAATAATAATAATGATAACATGGAAAAATACCTTAGGAATGAGAACCCATGTTCGAAATTTCCCCAAGACACTTGATGAAGGCTGGAGGCTATATCAGCCGAAACGTTGTGTTAACAACGAACAAGATGAGGACAAATATCTGTCAAATGTAGAAAGGTGAAGCGGGTTTCAGGTTCAGTCCTACTGCGTGATAATTTGGGCAAGTGTGTTCTATAGCCTCTGGCCTGCCTAAGCCTTGTGAGTTCCTTCGGTAGAAACTGAAATAAACCCATCGTATATGTATGTGTGTGTTTGTGTCTGTCTGCGTGTTTGTGTGTGAGTATGTGCCATTGTGTCTGTGTTTGCGCCCCTACAACTGCGTGTCAACCGGTGTTGGTGTACTTATGCCCTATTAATTTAGTCATTCCGACAAAACACCGATAGAATAAGAACCACGTTATAAGAAAATAAATTCTGGTGCAGATTCATTCCTGCAAGTTGGTGCCTCAGCAAGGCCGCAGTCTAATGACTGAAACAGGTAAAAAATGGAAGATAAATGGTTGACGGTCCGGTATCAATTGTCAACGCTCTCATCACATCGAGTTTTCTGTAATAGATATGAACAAAAGGGCTAAATATCCTTTTCTACTCTAGACACAAGACCCGAAATTTTGTAGAGGGGGCCAGTCGATTAGATCGACCCCAGTACACAACTCGTACTTAATTTATCGATCTCCGAAATGATGAATATCAAAGGTGACCTCGCGTAATTGGAACTTAGAACGAAAAGACAGACGAAATACCGCTAAGCATTTCGCCCAGAGTGCTAACGTTTCTACCAGCTCGCCGCTATAAAAGGGCCATATATTACGTGTTTAATCATTATATGTTTATCCACAGAGTGAAAACATACTTCGTGGAGAAACCATAGCGACCCTAGAAGATTGAAACGCAGATCCAATATACAGGGGTTGGCCAAAACTCACCCGACACTAAATCAAAATTACATAAGTACCATCTGCAAATCTGTATTTACTCGAATGGAAAAATATGTTACTCAAGAAGGAGTTCAGTTTGAACAATTTTCAGGATGTTTCATATTTAGATGCTTTTGTTAAATTCATTCAGTTGTTTAACATAAATAAATCTTGGAATTAAATGGTTTTGATTTACTGTCAGATGACGTTTGGCTAACCCTGTATATTTATAAATCATACCTTCGTCAACAATGGAAGGTTGTTTAGGTTCATCATTTTATTGTGCGTATAATGTAACGTAATGTAACAGGCGCAGGAGTGGCTGTGTGGTAATTAGCTTGCTTACCAATCACATAGTTCCGGGTTCATTCTCACTGCGTGGCATCTTGGGTAAGTGTCTTCTACTATAGCCTCGGGCTGACCAAAGCGTTGTGAGTGGATTTGGTAGACGGAAACTGAAAGAAGCCTGTCGTGTATATATATATATATATATATATATATATATATATATATATATATATATATATGTATATGTGTGTGTGTGTGTGTGTGTGTGTGTGTGTGTGTGTATGTGTATATATGTTTGTGTGTCTGTGTTTGTCCCCCCAACATCGCTTTGGTGCTGTGTTTACGTCCCCGTAACTTTGCGGTTCAGCAAAAGTGACTGATAGAATAAGTACTAGGCTTACAAAGAATAAGTCCTGGAGTTGATATGTTTGACTAAATGTGGTGCTCCAGCATGGCCAGAGTCAAATAACTGAAACAATTAGAAGAGTTAAAGAGTAAGTGAAACAAACTGGTTGCATTCTGGAATCGAAACCCTCCTGTATACTCTTTTTACAGAGGAATTACATTTACCATATAGTGCAACGATAGTGATATTTAATCTGTTTCTATTGAGGCCTGTTGAATTCGTGCAAAGGGGGACATTCACCTGATTACATGATTACATGACTATTTTTCATTATAAGTATAGAGCTTTGTGAGTTTGTGCGTTATCTAAAGCAGTGCAACTGTATTGTTGCCAAATTATAATCCTCATGTATGAATTCTAGTATTGTTCTAAGTAGATGTAAGATTTTGTGCATTTGAAAAGTTAACTATGATATATTATCCGTGCCATATCTTTCCTGCGGTTAATCATGGTATAATTGAAGTGAACCTATGTCAAACCAGATCGAAGTGGATCAATGTCAGCTCATCTACATCCAACTCCTCCTCATCTTGCTTTTTGCCACTAACTCAATGGTACTAATGTTGATTTCGAGCAGTAAGTAGATATTTAGTTCATAGGGGAAAGGATAGGAGATTGTTGCTAAGGGAAACCAGTTAATCCAATCAATTTAATATCTTTCCAAAACTCTGTAACTAATGATGTCTAAAGATCCATTATTATAAATTATTGGTGTTCGTGTTTCTCCAGTGCGCCACAGGGTAATACTGGACTCTATACGTTAAAGTCGTTATTAAGCACATTTTATAATGAAGCGATTGGAGTGATATGATGTAATGTAAACTATTTACTGTAATCAATGAAAAGAATGAATTGTGTCTTAATTTATGAGACCGTCTCTATTCCCATTACACGTTATTTTAAGAAGATTCCTTTGTATGATAATTTAAAATGTTAGATGTGGTCGACTGTAAAGCAAAAATGCATCAGGGAAAGCGGTTGTAGACCATTCCAATCACCTTTAGATATTTCTTGTGCAGTCTAGCAAATAAAACGCATACACATCTCTGTATGTATGAACACATACACATCGCTGTATGCCTGAAAAGACCGGCTTGTAACCTTGTAGTTTAGTTTCGATTTCAACTCATCACAATTTTAGGTTTTGTCTTTTTCTCTCGCTTCGGTTTCACCGATAACATATGCAGTAGAACGTCGGTTATCGAACAAATCTGATCACGAAAAATCGTACTTTATCTCCTGTCTTTCTCATATTTATTAAATACAGTAGTTCCTCGGTTTACGAAGGCCCCTGATTACGAATAAATCATGCTTGATATATATATATAGCAATAATAAATCTCTGAACGAGGTATAAACAGTAGCTGCACGACAACGTGAAGTGTATATGGCACTTAAATGCGGCTAACCACTAAAAGCGAATGCTACTGTAGCTTGTAGCCCCAGGAGAACATCTCCTCCTGCTGGCTATTGACAAACTTTCTGTGACATATCAGTATTTGCAAAGGGAAGTAATCCTTCCCATCGTAAACCTGACGTCCAGTTTTCAAATTTATTTTCTATCGTTGTTCACGTACTTCACAAATTTTTGTCCTGTAACTACTGTCCACGTCTTGTATCTATCTCCCGTGGGCATGTTATCTGAACTGCTGTTGACGTCCTGTACTCATATATGCATGAATATATATATATATATATATATATATATATATATATATTGGTGTGTGTATGTTTGTGTGTCAGTGTTTGTCCCCACAACATCGTTTGGCTACCGATGCTGGTGTGTTTATGTCAAAAGCGACCGATGGAATAAATACTAGGCTTACAAAGAATAAGTCCTGGGGTGTATTTTCCCGACTGAGCGCTATGCCCCAGCATGCCCGCAGTCAAATTACTGAAACAAATAAAACAATAAATCAATAAAAGAATACAATGCAAGCAAATGAATATTAACAAGTATTATACACATTTCAGCGTGTAGGCATATTATGAAATTGCCTATTCACAATTATATATTAATGACAAGCTTCAATATTCAAATTTCTATTTGCAAATTAATAAACATTACCCAATATACAGCTTTTTGAATGTATTATTTTTATTGATGGAGATCAAACAATTAATCTAATTTTTTGGCGAGGAAACGCCAGGCAGCAGACCGAATAAAATTATTTTTGATGGTTAAAATTTGGAATTAATTATTGAAATGAAGTATTATTTATGCTTGTGGTGCACACGCTGTGGTAGACTCATTCAAAGAGCATGAAACAATTGTTAAGCAGGAAAAAGCCGGATGCTATTACAGCTTTCTATATAATGAAGATTTTAATGGAAAAGAAAATATTCGAAAAAGAATTTCAACCAAGATTTATATAAATTGTGGTGGTAGTTGTGTTATTAGAACAAAAAAATAAAATAAAAATGAGAAACATTGTATTCACATTTAGCTAGCTAGACATTATAAGAACTCTGTGATAACCACGCAACCGAAAACCAGTTAAATATATATATATATATATATAAATGAAGAAATGGTGTCAAACGCAGGTGTTCAAACCATTTATACTTTCAACATATGTT
>NC_068985.1:93989786-93993380 GCF_001194135.2 Octopus bimaculoides | reverse complement strand
ATATATATATATATATATATATATATATAGGTGAGAAAGTTGGTATGTGAAAGCACGTGGTTGGATGTATAAAAGATAATAAGAGTGAAAAAACTACAGAAGGCTTGTGTTACATGGTTAAAGTATATATATATATACCTTGCTCTATTTTTCAAATTCCTCATCACTAGAGAAGTAGGCAGGTTCTAACAAACGCGCGTGCACACACACACACAAAAACACACACATATACATACATATATGTGTGTCAGGACGGTTTCAGTTATTCTCAACGAAACCCACTCAAGATGCCTTGATCGGTCCGAGTTTCTGCTAGAACACACGTATCCAAGATATCTTGCCGTGGCACTAAACCCCAAACCGGTTGATTAGGAAAAAAGAAAACTCTTACCACAGCGCCACCTGCCAGATTTTTGTTCCCACTTTTTTCTTACGTTCTGAGTAAGACAAAATTGTCCTCACTTAAGTCGTATATTACTCTGGTAATTGAATAAAAAATGGCAGTGTGTATTATATATGATGCATAGATACCAGTGATATATGTCTTGTGTGTCACATGTGGTAGACAAGTCAAGCAAAGTATTAGCTTTACATTAAATGGCCAAATGATTTTCAGTACTGTCCCACTTCTCTCTTGCCCGATCTTTACTTCTCTTCTACCTAAATTCTACTCATGCTTTCACAGGAACAAACCAGCTGTATTTTTTTTTTTATTATATGTGTAAGTTCATAGCACTGTAACTTCCACTGTCATTAACGATAGCATAAATTTTGCACCTAAGACATTTGATCTAAAATTCGTTGCATCCATTCACATTTGAGTATAAGTTTAAATTCTAGAATGTACCATCGATGCGAATTATTTTAATAAGCTCATGAGTCCTATCTGTTTTTTTTTCTTTTCACTCATGGATTCGCAGTAACAGGGCAGCTGTTTTCTCTCATGGTTGGAAGATAGGGTTATATTGAGCACACGTTGTTTCATCTCAGTAGTTTTTTCGATTCTCTGTTAGTTTACTTATACATTTTCACCTATATATTTAGTAACCGACTCTCGTAGACTTTCATGATGGTCTTAAAATTCTGGCACAGCACCGGTAACAATAGAGGTGAGGTTCAATCGCAGACATCGAGTTCAGTGTTGAAATAGTCCTTATTTAATCGACTCGGAAAGAATGAAGTTCTAATTCGATCACGGTGGTACAAGAATTTTCGTTTTCCATAATAAGATCAAAACACACTATACATATCAGGGACCAAACAACAGCTTTCTGTCTTCTAACACATTTATGATGATATTCACGCAGCTCCACATTAAGCACATTTAACGTAGCAAAACTTACCCCAGTACCTACACAGTCATCCCACATTCCACCAGTCTCCATACCGTGGACACATACATAAGATATGTGTGTACAACGGCTTTACTCTTCAGTTTTCCCAGCTCCATCCGCACACGTCTTTCTCCAGTTCACGTCGCCAACAACTTACTTGATGACCACTCTGTGGATTGTCCAACTTAAGCCCATTTTATACGTTTGATCTCCCTAACAGAGATCTGCGTTTGCTCACACAAGGTTCTGTTACAGATTTTAGTCGACCAATGTGTTCTGAATTCTTAAAGTTCTGTCTGATTTTTAGGCTGAAATTGTCCTGGGATTAGCGACTTCTCCTTGTCAAACCTTACATACGCTACAGATTCGTCCACGAAGTCAATATTATGTATTACGATAAATCAAATAAGGCCTAATGTGGGCTAAAACTTCAGAGTGAAATGAAATTTACCTCTTAGTTGAAGAATAACCACAATCGTTAACGACTCAAAAAGAAAATAAGATTAAATCATTTTAAAACGTATCTGAAATTACACGAGTAGATATTGTTTCTCTATCAGGTTTCAGCAATTTCCTTTCTCAAAATCGGATCTGCTGTCATGTGTATGTTAGAATAAAAGGAAAATCGTGCGAAAAGCCTACAGGCGACAGAAAATATTGTCACAGAAGTAGATGCTCATACATTGCGTTGACAAAGAGAGAAGAGTTTGTGACATATGAAGAAATTCAATTTAGACTGAAGTAAAATGTAATCATGAAGCTTACACTATACAAAACTTAAATAGAAATATATAGCAATGAGGCAAATGTGATCGTAGAGATTTTCACTTACGATCAAATTTGGCCAATGCAAAATTAAAATGATATTTACTACACTGGATTCCTTAAGTTCTCACATATGAAATAAGTTTGGCATACGGCATAGTGGTTAAGAGCGCGGCCTACTAAACCCAATATTCCGAGTTTGATTCCTAGAAATGACCTGAATAATAATAATAATAATAATAATAATAGAGTCAAAATTAAAAGAAGAGTGCCATTGCTATCTAGTGAACGATATTTCGAAATCATGTGTGTCTTCAACGGGTTCAAAAAATGAATTTGTCACTCTACTTCATTTTGGTTAATATAGAAAGTATTGAAGTAACTACTCCTGAAGAAAAAGAAGAGTGCCATTGTTATCTAGTGAACTATATTTCGACATCTTGTGTGTCTTCAACGGCACTCTTCTTTTAATTTTGGCACTTTCCTTTTAATTTTGGCAATCTTCGTTTAATTTTGACTGTATAACTCCTCCTGGCTATACGACACGATCTGTGTCCTTACATTTTGGAACAAGGGAATCTAGCATCCCCACTCAGCTCAAAACAATATCTGTGTATCGTGATTTCCGGGTTATTTCCCTTCATCAGCACAGAATAATTGTTCGGTGAGAGGTGCTGATGAAGGGCAATAACCATGTTATGTTGGCAAACAATCTTTACTCCAAAGTACTGTTGCTGAATATCTCTCGTTGTCATCTTTAGACTCGTGCTTCTTCTGATTGTCTTTATTTCTTGATTGCATTCAGTATCAAGTTGTTAACGTGATGAAACCTCTCATTCTCTTTGTAGAGTGGATTCTTTGGTTCAACGTGGAAATGTATCTTCGTTGAGCCGTTTCTTACCACAGTAATATTCAATGATTTAAGCTTATTGTCAATCAACAACATTTAAATTTGTCCGCCTCGTCTTTTCCTCTTTTGTAGTCCATTTCTGTACAATTAACTCAAGATTTTTTGGGGACAAACTCGTATAAAATCTATTCGAATTACTAGGAAGTGTACGCAAATGTTTGTTCGATTACTTTCTCATATATCACTTATTCATCGAAAGACATAATACGCAATATATACCTTCACTATGTACATTTTTACGGAATGAACTTTTTTAACGCAAAAGAGACCCGTAGAATAAGAACTAGACTTACAAAGAATATGGATTGGAAGTCGATTCCTTTGACTAAAGGCGGTGTTCCAGCATGTTCGTAGTCAAATGACTGAATCAAATACAAAAATTAGACCGCTGGTTCAAAAGGAAATACGAAATAACACGGGCTTGGTTGGCATCGTTTTAACTTAATTTGAAAAGCGGGAGTAAAGCGCAAGACAACGATTTTGGCTTATAACCAATCTTTTCTGATGTAGACACAATGATATCAATTTTGAAGAGATGAGAGATTATGTACAACTTTAGAGGCGAGTACTTCACTAGGTTTCGAT
>NC_068985.1:93988676-93989425 GCF_001194135.2 Octopus bimaculoides | reverse complement strand
AGAGAGAGAGAGAGAGAGAGAGAGAGAGAGAGATAGGTATGTGTGTGTTTGTGCATTTGTGTTTGTCGCTCCTCCAACACCGTTTGACAACACATTTTGGTATGTTTACGTATAAGTAACTTAGCGGTTCTGCAAAAGAGAATGATAGAATAAGTACTAGGCTTACGAAGAACAAGTCCTTGGGTCGATTTGCTCGACTAGAGCCAGTCCTCCAGCATGGGCGCAATGAAATAACTGAAACAAATAAAAGAAAAAAAAGAGTGTTACACTTAAAACACGTCAAGGTATGCTTTTGAATAGCAAGTGTTGGCGCTCAGTTAATTTTATAAACTGAACGTTACCGAAGTTTTGTCAAAGAAATTACCAAAGTAATCTTCGTAGCTACATAAAAAAAAATGAATTTAATCGGAAATCATTCAATCATTAATATTAACAATACTAAACTGTAGCTAGCTTTATCAATTCTAGCATTGCACACAACATTACCCCGAGGACTACATCAGAAAAGAAAAATTAATTTCCGTGAGCTGTACCAGTGCAACAATGCCGCAATCACATTACACCTGTTATTTGATATACATAATTAGATGCTTACCTTCACCTAGCGCACGTATGAATGTATGCACCTACGCAGACACAAACACAGACAGAGACAGACACACAGACAGAGACAGACACACAGACACGCACACAAAAAACCCACAAACAACCACACACGGAGAGACACATACATATATGTATATACATAT
>NC_068985.1:93981930-93988666 GCF_001194135.2 Octopus bimaculoides | reverse complement strand
GTGTGTGTGTGTGCGTGTGTGTGTGTGTGTGTGTGTGTGTGTGTGTGTATACATACATACACAAGCTGAGTGATAGACTTTCTCAATAAGAGTAACGTAAGTGGTATATGAGTGCTTGCAATGTAGTCTTTTATCACATGGGTACTGATGAATACATATGGTTTCATTTTTTGATTGCACTTCGCAGAATAGCATACACAATAAATTGCAACTTGTTATTATAACTATAATTATTATAATTATTATTATTCCTTCGTAACACAGTGTAGGTAAAAAATGCACCAAAGTATTTAGTCATCTGTCAAGTCACAAGGACCTCAGTCAGATAATACGTCCCTAAGATGATCGTCGTGTCCAACAAGGCTGCTTTTTTCGCAAGACATTAATCTTGCATGGGATTTCCATTTGCCTTAAGAAGTCTTGAAGTTTCAATGGGATTGAGCCCAACCCTCCGATCACCACTGGTATCACGTTTGCATTACCCTCTCGCATTCCATACAGTCGTCCCATTTCTACTTTCAATTCGGAGTACTTGATGATTTTTTTCAAACTCTTTACTCACAACATTCATGTGATTTAGTATCCCTACATCAATGATCTGACATTATTTTTCTCTCTCATTCAATGTGACAATATGCGGTCGACTGTGTTCGGTTACACGATCCATCTGAAAATCATAATCCCAGAGTGTCGTTCGTTTTCAATCCTCCTGCATAATGTTATTTGTTACATGCTCACACCAGTTCTCTGTTACTTCATACTGGTATTTATGGCATAAGAGCCAATGAAGATACACACACACTTTATCATGGCACCCTTTGTACTCTCCTTGTTCAAGGCTCTCACATCCATTTACCAAGTGGGTCACATTTTCCACACTCTTTCCACAGAGTCTACATTTCTGGGTGTCAGAAGTTTTATAGATGTTTTACTTCACTGAATTGGTAGCGAGAGCCTGGTCTTGTGCAGCAATGATAAGACTTTCGGTGCTACGCTTCATATCACCTCGCTCAAACCATACCCACAATGCTGTATCATCCTTAACGTCCTGTTTATTTCTTTCAAATTTTCCATGCATTCTTATTTCAAGATGGTCTTCTTTTCTCTTCTCCTCAGTTCTTTGGTTAAACACTTATTTGCCCATCATTTCATCTACATTTTACACCCATATCTTTCGCAGCGTATTGCAACAGGTTTATATTAATAATTAGTTTTCCAAATTCCTTGGTCAAGACGTTAGCTTCACAGAATGAGGCATGCATTCAGGAAATGTTTCCAGTTTTGTAATAGGTAATTATGAATGATGATGTCATACTTTAATTTTGATTGTTCTGCGTATGACTTTGACACCTGAAGTTCCAGATATTTGTATTTCTCCGTAGGCAGTCAATTCGAAAAAAATATATTTTACACAGAATTTTATTCCATGTCGGCCTGAGATTTTACTTTGGAGTTTATAGGCCGAAATTCAATAGCTCCTACTTCGTGGAATACTACCTCATGTCGAATACTAGTGAAGAGATCGGCGACATCAAATGATATTATAATGGTACTTTTATAAATGCATTTTATGGAAAGCGTTTAACAAGACCATGTCACAAAACATGGTAAGAGTTATAAAACTGGTTTCAGCCATGTCTACAAAGTTGCTGTGTCTGCGAATCTGATATGTTTGACCCATTACAATTGGTCTTACCTTAAGAGAAGTTGGATGTGATATGCTTACATTTGTTTAAGTTGACTCTTTGCAAGTAAAGTATGTTGTTTTGCACTTACGGCTTTGTAGAAACTCTGAATATGTTACTTGTTTGGCATTCAGACCTCATAAGGAAGTTGTATTCCTTGCCTGGTAAACCTTTTTCGTGCAGAAGAATGAGGGTTGTCAGATTTTCCATAGTCTTTTATAAATTTGATATCGTCTATATTTTCGTAATAGTTGGTGTCATTGCTGGTAGCATTTTTGCAGTAGTCAACATCCATGATGATTACAGCAGTCATGTTGAATGCTTCTCTTTTTCCAATGACATTATTATAGCTGTCATTGATGTCTATATGGAAGAGAGTGGAGGACACCACAGAATACTGAAACACAATAAAATACTTCGAAACTGGCGAAGAAAGACACCTGTCAACGCTTGCTGCCGTATTTTGATTTGAATGGAATCTACAAATCCAAGAAACGCGAAAAAGCGAAACCATCTGATGGGCGTTTTGATAGATAATACGCATGCTACTATAAAAGATTATGCCGATGTAAAAGCAACAAAATTGTTTTTACAGAACTTCTCTAAAGTAGGAGCCTAATGAGCGATATGAGAGATTTGGGAAAGAAATGCAAGATTTTGGAGAACATCATTGCTAATGACTGTCCCTACCACATTAGAGATGCTAAAGGTGAGTGCGATCGGACGATTATCGGTTGGGTAAAGAGTCACCTTTATTTGGAATGGGAAACACTGAAGCATGTTTTGAAAATATTAGAGCATATTCCCGTGGTGTGTGAAAGATTAAATTCAGTCCTCTTAGCCGCCTTGCAGCAGTTTAGGCATAAGTCACGGCCTAAACACTTTGAACAAATTTCTCGCCCCTAAAAACTGGACGGCACGATTGTCCGCCAAACTAGGAACAACAATTTCACCGGACATCGCATAGGCCACAAGGTTTTTCCAGCACTTTATACTGCAGCCCATCTTTCTACTACACTCATCACTCGTCGACCGACCAGCACTATACCGTTTCAGGTAACCACAGAAAACGTACTCCACAGTTAGGCCCAAACTCGCAGACGTTTTCAATCTTTTTAAAAGCAACCCCAAGATTCTGAATCTTTTGCCGTCCTTAAAGACATCAGAAAAGATTTCCGAAATCGTATTCACTCCATAACTAATCCGTTGTTTATCACCAAGCGAAAGTAACTTTACCGTAGAGAAATTTGGTGAAAACAGCTTTGATATCAACACTAAACTCGTCTATGTTTGGGACACAAATATACACGAAAATGAGTTTATCTCAAGCGTAGGATCCATTGCTTCTTGTGTGGTACACTGAGTATACAAGATTTAACACTGTAAGGGACTACATTTCATTGCACCGGTTCTTCCGAGTGCAACAGCAACTCATTTGCCGCTGGGTGTACAGAAGCAACGTGAATTAAAATTTTACGTAAGAATACAACATACTGCCTAGCCAGAGTATCGAACTTATGACCTAATGATAATGAGCTAAATACATCTACAGCTATGGTCTACAAATGGCCTTTTATATAATTGATCCTGTTCTAAATCACGAAAACATAAGCAAAGCTGATTTGAAATGAGGAAACTATGACACAGCAGTTTTTACTCTGGCAGGAAGCAGATGTTTTCTTTTGTAAATAATAGTTTTCTTTCCTTTGTACAGATTAGCAATTAGATCTTCACAAAATAAGGCTAAAAGGTGATGCTATCAACACAATCACCACTGCGACAATGACAACATACACGACAACCACTACTGTTACCCATACCAACACAACTGTTTACATAACAACGCTGTTTACAGAAATCCACTTGAAAGCCAGGACGACCCCCAGCAACAAACCGCCATGACAAATAACATCACTACCACCACTACTAACACAACCATTATCACCGCCGTCGACTCACCCAACACCAAGGCGCACCAAAAACAACAATTCTTTTTCCTGAATTAAAGATGTCAGCTAAAGAATATTTCTTTTAGAACGAAAGCCGATATTTATCGTGTTTTAACATAATAATCTTCCTCAAAATCTGACTAGCTACACGTTTAATCCATCATTGAGTACAAACACCAAACGTAGCCAATTGTTCTAAGTGGGTTCAAATCAGAGATCGATAGCCTTCATTGCACTGAAGTAAAAGCATATGGTGTTTTCATTTATGCCTTGGGCAGCTAAATTTACTTGTCTACAGTATACGAAACTATATCCAAACCAAAACAGCGTCACTCCTTTCGCGATCACCGTTGGCGTCAGCAATGCATTAAACCAATGATGCAACTGTTCATATATCATACATATAATGCGCATATCAGGAAACATCGCTAAATCTTCCTAATAGCAGTTAATTTTGACTTTTCGATTTCATACGTTATTCAAAACTGCATAAAAAGTGTTGAGTTTCTTTTTTTAAAGAGTAAAATTTATATAAACTCATCATATCTGCTAACATTTTTGCAGGAGATAAATACCCCATATTGAGATCACATATCTACATTCAACACTCCAAAACTCCTCCAATGTGGAGCAGAAGCGAGGTGCAACCTCTCCCTCAAAGAAACTCATGCCTACTTACGCAGAGGCAGACACTACGCACAAGGAACAGACAAGTATAGAACACCAAGGCACTCATACTTAGATATACACAGCAATAAAGATAGATGGTCCTGAGCGTTTATCGGTGACTATAAAAGTTACAATTATTGACGATTCAAATATATTGTTACATTGAAACGTATGTAGAATTACTTATTGGATATTTTGGGGTTGAAGGATGAAGATTCTTACACATTAATCGTACCTCCCTGTCTTTAAAACTCGTTAATCGTACCCTCCTCTCTTTAAAAATTAAAACAGACATTGGGAAATTTAAACCTATACTTAACAAAAGGTTAGATTATCACGACTGGATTGCCTCATATAGAAGGCCTACTTGGCTGGGTTTAAAACAACAGCAACAATGCTGAGACTTCTACAACTCATACAACATGCTTCACTGCTCCGGTTTCGGGCATATAGGAACTGTAGTTAAAGTCATGCAATGCTAATAGATTTCGTCAGCCCTCCACACAACGACCTAAAAGAATGCTACTAACCATACATCCCTTAAGTATCTTAGTTTGACGTTTCAACATATTACAAGCAACAAGCAATATACAGTTAGCGCCATCAACATCTTTTGTCATTTCTTATGACATTGAAAACTTAGATTCCTGTCTGATCATTGGATTAGACCAACGTCGAGTCTATTTAGATGGCCGACGGCTCAGGGTATCTAAGTGACGTATGCATTAAAATGAGGCGTAAATTAAAGTTTGTAGCTGCACGACGTGCTACAACTAGTAGGTAATAACTCATAAATTTTCAATCATTATCCTTAGAATGCATTGAATAAGAATTTTCTTTTATATTTGAATCGGAACAGTTGTGAAGATATTAGCAGAGTGCTTTTTATCATACTTCAGGTCTATCAAGGGCGATCAATTGATTAATAACATTGGATGGAGCGTTAATGCGAGACATAAATTTAAATAAATATAAGATACTATGGTGTCCGATTTGATCCTTGACTCTAAAGAAGAGTAACCTTATTTCCAATATCATTGCTATTTTCCTTGGAACTAAATCTTAAAAGTAAACGCAAATAGAATCCTATTGGGGGATGAAGGGAGCAATTCGTTACTGATTTTCTTCATTGACGTTATTTTACTTCATTAGATGATGGCTGCTAAAGAGGTAATGTGTCTTCTATATATTTGTCACATATATTCACCGTTTTCCCTTGTTTTGTGAAATAAGTAGACAGCAGCATTTACGTTTGAACCACTATCCTACACTTCTATACATTGGAGTTGTCTACCAAAGACATAAATTATTCTTAAACATACATCAGTTAGAATGATTCTATATTTATTTTTTAAAAATATCAATGAATAGGACATATCGACCTAGGATAATTGTTTGTAGAGGTGTGTGTTCCAGAAATAGAAAATTTAGCTGAATATCACGAGCAGAAAATATAATCATATGATATCTGACGTGACTTAAATACGACAAAGGTATTATATTATTCAAATAAATAGATATGCACAGAAAGATTTTCAAATTACTTATTAATACACAAAAATCAAGAAAAGGATCCTTTCCAAATAAAATTGTATTTATAGATAAAAATATGTTTTAAATCTTCTTGTCATTTTCACGTTACGAAATTATACATTTTAACGTTTTTTTCTTTTATTTCTTTTCGTTGTTTTCTTTCTTTTTACCTAGTTGCATATATTTATCCCATTATTCATACTACTCAGCTCGGATATCTTGGCAACGTAAGGATAATAGATATATCTAATCTTTTTTTTGTCTTAGACGACATGAGTTTCTATTTTAACAAAATATCAGTATGATATATTTCAAAAATCATTCATGCCTTTGGAGCAGTAGCGAGGTGCAACCTCTCCCTCAAAGAAACTCATGCCTACTTACGCAGAGGTAGACACTACGCACAAGGAACAGACAAGTATAGAACACCAAGGCACTCATACTTAGATATACACAGCAATAAAGATAGATGGTCCTGAGCGTTTATCGGTGACTATAAAAGTTACAATTATTGACGATTCAAATATATTGTTACATTGAAACGTATGTAGAATTACTTATTGGATATTTTGGGGTTGTTTTCTTGATGCGGTTCCTTTTATATTTGTTCTTATAAGGTATATTTTTTACTATTTTAATTTGCATTACTTTTCCAATTGTAAAACAAACAAAACGAGACAAGCATATTTTTACTTTTTCTTCTCCATTTTCTTTCTTGATTTTTTATTTATTTTATGAGGCGGTTTATACACACACACACACATATATATATATATATATATATACACACATACACATATACACACATACACATATACATACAAATACAACACACATACATATACATACACATATATATACATGTACATATACATACATATACATATATATATATATATA
>NC_068985.1:93979997-93980592 GCF_001194135.2 Octopus bimaculoides | reverse complement strand
GTATATGTATGTATATGTACATGTATATATATGTGTATGTATATGTATGTGTGTTGTATTTGTATGTATATGTGTATGTGTGTATATGTGTATGTGTGTATATATATATATATATATATGTGTGTGTGTGTGTGTGTGTGTGTGTGTGTGTGTATATGTGTGTATGTATGTGTATGTATGTATATATGGATAAGTATACGGGTAAAGTGTATGTATTCATATGTATACGGGTAAAGGAATGGGTAATATAATATAGTAAAAAGAAATAAACAAATTAATTAATCTAGTGGAAATTCACAGGAGAGCAATAAAAATAGAAAATTAAGGAGATATCTCCCCTATAATAACAGAACGATGAAATCTAACGGGATTTTAAGAATTTAAGGATTTTAAGAATTCAATGATCGTTATGTATGTGTTTTTTCGTGTTTTGTTCCGATGGTAACCACTCCTGAAGAAGTGCCAAATGTCAAAATCCAATGGACCAGTCACTGGATAAGTTTGGCACAGAAATGTTAACATAGAGTGGTGAATAAATCGATATATCGAGTTTGAAGTCTCTGTCTCTTTTGAATATGAAAATTTAAAAGTTAAA
>NC_068985.1:93976979-93979645 GCF_001194135.2 Octopus bimaculoides | reverse complement strand
TGTGTGTGTGTAGATATATATGTGGATAGAGAGGCAGGAAGGTGGGTAGGTAGGTAGGTAGGTAGGTAAGTAGGTAGGTAGGTAGGTAGGTAGGTAGGTAGGTAGGTAGGGAGGGTTAGGTAGATAGACAGACAGACAGACATACAGACAGATATATATATATATAGATAGATAGAGAGAGAGACAGAGACAGAGACAGAGAAACAAAAAGACAGAGAGACAGAGACAGACAGACAGGCCGACAGACACACAGACCGAGAGCTAGATAGATAGATAGATAGATAGATAGATAGATAGATAGATAGATGAATAGATAAATAATGAAGATCATGGTTGTACTTAGCCAGAGCAATCCCCGACAAGTAAATAAGTTTTGTCTGCATAAATTTGTGAAACGTGATAGAAATCTCTGTTCCAGAGTCATACAGACGCGCACGTCATGACACAAGATAATACAACCTTCATCAATTAACGGTAACAGAATAGGAGTTACGTAATCACTTTCATTCGGTTGCAACCATTAAAATAGCCTTAAGGAAGATTTGAGATACTGCATTAGCACTCAACTTTGGGTGCACAATTCTTTATAGGAAAAGCGCTGATTTAACGGAAGCTGTTACGTAACACATGTTCTATTGTGTTTCATTCAATAATTACCTGACGCAAACATATATACATATGCATAAAATTATATAGATAGGCGCAGGAGTGGCTGTTGGGTAAGTAGCTGGCTTACCAACGACATGGTTCCCGGTTCAGTCCTACTGCGTAGCACAACTTAGGTAAGTGTCTTCTACTATAGCCACGGGCCGCTTAAAACCTTGTGTTTGGATTTGGCAGACGGACACTGAAAGATGCTCGTCACATACATATATATGTGTGTATGTTTATGTGTATGTGTGTGTGTGTCTGTGTTTGTCCCCCAACATCGCTTGACAAACGATGTTGGTGTGTTTACGTCCCCGTAACTTACCGGTTCGGCAAAAGAACCGACCGAATAAGTACTATGCTTACAAAGAATAAGTCTTTGTGTCGATTTGCACTACTAAAAGCTGTGCTCCAGTATGGCTGCAGTCAAATGACTGAAACAGTTAAAAGAATAAAAAATATATTCTTTTATTTGTGTTTAGCCATTTGACTGTGGCCATGCTGAAGCACTGCCATTTGTCAAACATTCATTGTAAGTCTAGTACTTATTCTATCGGTCACTTTTGCCGAACAGCTAAATTATGGTTGTCAAGCGATGTTGGGGGACAAGCACACAAATACATACATAAATGCATACACACACATACACACACACACACACACACTCACACACACACACACACACACACACACACACACACACACACACAAGCATATATACACGACTGGTTTCTTTCAGTTTCCGTTTACGAAATCCACTCACAAGTATATATATTCTTTTGCTTGTTTCACACATTAGACCGCGGCCATGGTGGGGCATCACTTGAAGTATACTTAGACAATCAAATTGAGCCCCGTTCGTATTTTTAAAGCCTGGTACTTAACCTATTGACCTCTTTTGCCGAACTTGCAAGTTACGGGGACTTACCAAACCGACGCTGGTTACTAAGCGCTGGTGGAAGACACAGACACAGCGACACACACACATAATGCTACGCATTCTAATTGAATTTTCCATGCATTAACATGTGCCTCTTTACGACAATGTAAGCTTTGATTTAATCAAGATATCCTTGGTCTGAAGAG
The DNA here is from genome assembly GCF_001194135.2 of Octopus bimaculoides. NCBI lineage: Eukaryota > Metazoa > Mollusca > Cephalopoda > Octopoda > Octopodidae > Octopus > Octopus bimaculoides. The sequence continues at coordinate 93,977,911 of NC_068985.1, read as the reverse complement.
TAACTTGTATTATGCACCTTGCTTGGATATTTACCAGTTCCAACCTTCTGTTCGGTACGAAACATATGTAGCTCGAATCTTATCAACTCCATTCCGTCGTTTAACTATTATTTATAAATACAAGACTTGTAAGATGATAGAGAATTCCATGCGAGACCAAATAGTCATATATCTTCGAAGAATGAGCTTTATATAAAATTTTAATTAGTATTGAATTTGTAAGGTTGTTTTTCAAATCATTCGAAATGTTCCTTTCTTTTATCCTACATCAATATCGGTTATCTATTTATTGAAATGAAGTGGCCTATTATTGACTTACGTAGATTCTATTTTCAAAGATTTAAGCGTATCAGAGTCAAATCTTATCAACAGATAGAATACTAATCCGCCCACAGTAAATATAAATGTTTGTTTTTCTCTACTGAGATGAATTTAGATTAGCGGATAAGACTGCAATAGAAGACAATATTTGAATGATAATGAGAGTGTAGATATATAAGTAGTACCTGACGAGCTTACGTAAGCATTCTACGCACTTTATATAATGAACGGCAATACATAAGTTTAATGTAACTTAAATAAAAGATTCTCTGAGTGTAGTAGACTTGTGTATGAAATGAATGCAGTTTATTTTATATAAACTGTGATCTTCATGTGTAAGTTTTCCTTTCAAATTTTCATGTATAACTTAGAACATATCTCCTTCATTTTATTATTGTTGATGCTTTCAGCAAAAAACGATTTCTTCGGTGTAAACAACAAAAAAACGCTTCTTAATGTAACATATAATTGCAGTACCGGCCTACATGAAATCCCACTTGATTTCTGAAACGCCATTATATGTAACTTTTCCTTACACCGTGTACAACATTTTAGTGGATGCCAAGGTTATTACAGCTTACTTATAAATGTAGAAATTCCAGGGTTGAGTG
>NC_068985.1:93973736-93976969 GCF_001194135.2 Octopus bimaculoides | reverse complement strand
AAAAGAGGATTGTGTTTATTCGGGAGGGAATAAAAATGATGTAAAACTATGCGATCATCTCGTCAGGGGAAAAAAAGAGAAACAAAACACGTCAATAAGCCATTTTAACCATATATGATGAAGGGGAACGCTAGCAAGTTATTTTTTTTAAACCGTTAATAGATTTAAGGTCAAAACTAATTCAGAGAAAAAGAAGGAGGAGAAAGAAAGTAATTAACAGAAAATTTAGACATTATTTATATTATTTACATTTGACGAATATTTGTCCTCATCTTGTTTGTTGTTAACACAACGTTCCAGCTGATGTACCCTCCAGCATTCATCATGTGTCTTGGGAAAATTTCGAACTTTTTGTTGTTGTTGTTATTATTTTTATTATTATTATTATTATTATTATTATTATTATTATTATTATTATTATTATTATTATTATTATTAGTCAAGACGAAGAGTGCGATTTTAGATGTTTTATTTTTTGAACAATATTTCGACAGAACGTCTGTCTTTCTCAAGTTCAAACCAAAAGGTGATTGAAAATTCAAAATTTCAGAAACCAAACGTAAACTATGAACGTGAGTAATCAGCGTCCATACGTTGATAGAATGACATCATCAGCTTTTGTCAGTTTTTTAATAAACAGAAAGAAAGAAAGAAAAAAAGAAAGAAAAAGGAAGACGTTTGATGAATATTCTTCTTTCTCTCTTTTTCTTTTCTTTTTCTGTCGTCTTCCTTTTTCTTTCTTTCTTTCTGCTTATTAAAAAACTGACAAAAGCTGATGATGTCATTCTATCAACGTATGGACGCTGGTTACTCACGTTCATAGTTTACGTTTGGTTTCTGAAATTTTGAATTTTCAATCACCTTTTCCTTTGAACTTGAGAAAGACAGACGTTCTGTCGAAATATTGTTCAAAAAATAAGACATCTAGAATCGAACTCTTCGTCTTGACTATTTAGCTTCGTGAAGAGTTACGTCAATCCTTTTTTTAAAATAGAACTCGGAATATTGAAGTTAATAACCCGCGTTCTTAACCACTACTAAGAGTGGGAAAATATAGTGTAGTAGTTGAATGGGAATTGAGTTTAAAAGCGTGGAAAGAGATATGTGTAGTGGAAATGATATGTAAGATGACAGTTGAGAAACACACCTACATATCCATGTGTGTGTATATATATGTATATATTCAATCGTTACTAATTGTAGATGAGAGTGTTGAATAGCACCAGAATTGCTAGAAAATGAGTTAAAACCCTAGAAGCTGCATAAGCTCACGTTTTTATATATTTATATTATAACCCTCCCGTGAGCAAAAGTGAGAATTTCAGACCGCTCAGCAGTGTTTTACTCCATTATTCGGATGGTTCTGCTAAAATTCACTGTCCTTATATATATTTACCATATAATTTTATGGCTGATTTAGCGAAATGTTTCTGTGCATACTAAAAATTGATATAAGCATCTGAGTGCAATGTAAAACCAGAAATGAAAATTTTAATCGTCATTAAATGTAACTGAGGGTGCCGAATAGCCTCCTATATTGCTAGAAATAAGACTTTAAAACCTTAAAGTTGCATAAATGCACATTTATATACACTGGCAAGTGAGATAATCGCGCCATTATGAAATGCGACTAGATCTAGTCAAATTGACTGCTGGTGTTGGCTACGCATGCATGGCGGGTACATAGTTTTAATGACTTCGAAGTAGTCTGGAATAGTGTCGTAAACGTATAAATAAATGAAAGCTGATTAAAAACCAAATTAAATTTTAGACAATGGATTATTTTTTTAAAGAGGAATTTTAAATGATTGTTAAAAACAAAAAATGATACAGAATGAAATTATAATAATGTAATTAGCAGAATGAGTACGATTAAAAACCATTTTTCATTCGTTTCCATTGTCAAATTGCTTTTTGAATGGCAATTTAAAAGATTTTCAATTTCGTTCTGTGTAAAATATCATGCCGTATTTGTTTACGTCTCATCAATTCGGAAGCCAAATGAAATACCTGCAAATCCAAACGATCATTACACTCCACTAAGACTTGTTGACCTGCTAATACTGTGCATATATGATATTCTCTTTCTAAAAGTTGGAGATAATGATCCAACTGAGATTTTGCATGATTCGTTGTTAATACTGATAGAAAATTATTTCGCGTTATATTTACAGCTAATGGCATTTGTACAACAGCGGAAATAACATGATCCACTCCTCTTCTGCGATTGATGATTATACAAAATGAAAAGTATATATTTTGGTGAACATAAAGAGAGAGAGAGAGAGAGAGAGAGAGAGAGAGAGAGAGAGAAAGAGAGAGAGAGAGAGAGAGAGCTTGTAATTTTTTTTTAATACATTTTTTTATACATTGTATACATTTTCGTGTAGTATTTATCTATATGTATGAGCGTTTATGACTGAGGATATGTGTGTGTGTGTGTGTGTGTGTGTGTGTTTTTGTGTAATCAGTAAATTGTCCTTATATTTCTCTTACAAAGAAACTGAGGCTTTTACTCTAACGTTCCGGTTTTGGTAAAGGTGAAGAAAATTTTAGTAACAACCACGTATTTAAATATTGTGTATTGAAAAAAAGAATTGTAACCATAAATTATTAATTCAAGGAAATAGTTTTTTGAATAGGAATGTTCTTAGAAATTCCACGAATATAAATTTTGCTTTAATTGGGGAAACGAAAGACCGATGTTAAATTGCGTTTCTTCAGGAAAAAAGAAGTTAATTTCAAGACATGAATGAATTTGACACAAAATTTCAAAAGCTACCTAAAAGTTCACGTGTAGCGTAAATTGGTGCTTAATTAGAGTCACTCACATGATTAGCCTGTTTTAAACAACGACAAATCATGTCCAGTAATTATATAGTTATAAATGTAGATAGCCACCAAGTGTCGAATATTTTGATTATCATCAGCACAAGCTGTTATTGTTGTATATATTGAGACGCACTTTTATAAAATAGACATATTGAAGTGTAATTTATGCGCCAATGGACTAGCCAGACTCACAGCAATTGATGGTACATACTATTAGATATATCAGATATGAATAATGTATGAGAAAATCTTTCTCTCTGAGGACGACGTAACCAAGAATGATTTCGAGATCAGGAACAAACACTCTAAGTAAATACCAAATTTCCGATTACAATCTGTTTTCAAGTTGAGTTTGTAATGTACACACGCACACACACACGGTGTGTGTATATGTATATATA
>NC_068985.1:93964294-93972503 GCF_001194135.2 Octopus bimaculoides | reverse complement strand
TATATATATACATATACATATACGTTTTTATATGCACATGTGTGTGTCTGTGTGCGTGAGGGAGAAATAGAAATGTTACACATAAGTTTTCTCGTAGGTGTGCTCATTTTAGATTGCATAGATTCTGATTCAATAAAGATTTTCGTATGCGTGTGTTTTTATCATGCATCACCTACTCATATTTTTAGTAATCTTTGTCTGTTTAGGCGCGTGGGTGTATATACGTGCGGTAATTTTTAATATGTGTTTTGTTCTTTCTAAATATAACAACTACGTTCTATGATCATATGCATTTGTTTAATATTTCATGTGAAACAGACACGTAGACGTGTGTCGTGTATCCATATATTACGTGTGACTGTGTTTTAGAAGCTTGCTTCCAAGTCACATGGCGTAATTATTATTATCAATATACTTGCCTAATAATTTGTGACGATGAAAATGTTGCCCAATCACAAAAATGGCCGCCATTTATTGGCGTCAGCACAGATCCGGTTTATTTTAAGAGAATGTGCGCAGATAGGTATTGTCAACAGCCAGTGAGAAAAACAACTGGTTCTGAACGAATGTACATTTATTTATCAAGAGACGGTTGATTTTCTTAATAATGTGGGACGCAGTATATGTATATATATATATATATATATATATATGGGGGGGTCTGTGTGTCTGTGTGTGTCTGTGTGTATGGTATATGTATATACATATGAATGTATAGGCGTAAATATATGTCTACGTGTCGCGATATTTTTGTTTGTGTAAGCTTATGACTGAATGACATTCTTTCATTGAATGAAGAAATTGTTTTGAAACTTATTCAGTATTTTCTTTTATGGAATATCCGTGAAATCTAAATTAAAATCAGGACTGCCTATTTGCAAAATGGTTTTCTTCTTTTTATTCTTGTTTCTCCTCATTGTAATACGGCAATCTCAGTCCTCACTTAATTCTACAGATTTTAAAATTGATTCTTGTATGCACAATCTTACTATTTATATGGGGCATCTAAGCATACGTTCGTGGTGCTAGAAGTAGCAATCAGATTTACTTCAAGCATATTCCACGTCCAAAATAGAATCGGAGCACATTTCACGTCTAAAAAGGACTCGAAGGATAATGTTGCGAATGGTTCTAAGACATACTGGAATTCGGTCTTCGTAGTTACATCGCGACATGTTTTTCCTAAGTCCGGACAAAGGAAGAAAAAAATAACGTTGGACCAACAATCTGAACCTGCAAAATAATATCGAGAAAGGACGAAGTATACCAGATAGGAAAGAGGCCAAAATCACATGACCTGATGTTGAGAAAATAGAAACCAACAGAAACCAATGGCGGCAGCTTGATACACTATGTGCTCGAGAGCGCAGAAACAGCAAGTACTGATCCTGAGAACATACTGGACAGTCATAGCTAGAACTTTTTGTCATAGATCTGCTCACCTTTTTGATGCGACTCTACGCTATGCTGTCGTCTTCCTTTATCCTTCTCTAATTCCCATTTTTTCACCCTCCCTTTTACAAAGTTTTCTATCTCTCTCTCTCCTTTTTCCGTTTTTCTCTCTCTCGTTGTTCACACGTGTGCATCGTCCATCTTACTTTTCTTCACGTGACCATCTTTCTCTTCCTGCACGGACGTTCAAAAGACTGGACGTTTATTTCTCTGTCTTCTGTCTTTTCTCTTTTCAAAAAAAAGAAAAACATATTCCTCCCACCGTTTACTATTTCCTCTCGTTCTGGTCTAACGGCCCTCCATTTTTATTTTTGTTCGGCTTACTTGTATGTCTCCACTATTCTGTTTTTGTTCCCAAATTTGATTCCCAATAAATCCTAAGTTTTATTTTAGAATGAATGGGAGCAACTGTCTTTGATGACTCATATTGTCGTTGAATGCTCGGAATGAGGAGTAGATAGACATCCGACAATTAATGAATGGTCCTTACTCTGTGTTCGCTTGTCCTGTTTTCCATTTTTTTGTATAGTTTACGCATTTGACACGTTTGCATACGTTTTTCATGTTGTTTGCACAGTTCGTGACATCATGTGCACATATATGCACATATATGCACATATATGTATACATAATTAAACAAGTAGGTGTGTTTGGTATTGCTACGCATTTTATTCAGATCACGGGTATAATAAAACTCGACATTTAATCTTATGCAATATCATGTAACATTGTATAAGTTGATGCTTCCATAAATCGCCACTACTTCAGGTAATGCATATTTGATTAATTTTTAAGTGATTTCCCACCAAATATTTACTACATGTGACAATTCAATGAAAGGAGTGAAAATATATCCGGAGGAATATGCATGTACTTATATATTTGTGTATGTGTATGCGTGTCGGTGTGTGATTATATATGCATATGTATGTATATATGAATATTTACATATATATATATATATATGTATGTGTGTGTGTGTGTTTATATATTTTGTTATATGCATACATGCATACACACACTTACTCACACGCATACACACATATATTATTGACAATGGCTTCGATGTTTCGGCTAGCTAGTCACACTCTCCAACATAGATATATACATATATGCATGCATGCTTACATATAGACATACGTGTATACATACATACATACATACATACATACATACATACATACATACATACATACATTACAGATCCAATCCATCACTTGAACTGTAAAAAACATGTAAAACTTTCCAGAAGCTTATCATTTTCATGGTTCGTATTTGCATTTGCTTTGCAAGGTTCTTGATGTGAATTCGTGTCTTCAAAGAGATACTATTGAACTTTGGGAGGGCCATTGTGCCGGTAATAATAAAATCACGCATAGTGCATGTGTTTATTACTGCCGGTATAGTGCCCCCCCCAATGTTCAGTAGTATCATTTGAATATATGTGAGCATATGCAACTATATGTTTCAGAATCCAAACATAAACCATACAAATCTGCACATACATTCACTAATACATACATACACACATACATACATACATACATACATACATACATACATACATACATACATACATGCATAAGTATATACATACATAATTGTATACATACATATATGCATACATACATACATACAAAAATACACTGTTGATGTTGAAATTCCAATGACGTAGTCTAGGATCTAGGTTAGAAACCAGTTCTTCCTTTATTAGCAAGAAATCTTGACATAAACTGAATAATGACACACATACATACATACATACAAGTACGTATATCGCCCATTCTTCACTATAATATTTGTTTCGACATTTCAACTTCACTTACAATCTTCCTAGGGCTTGAGATTCAATTTCGAGGACACTTTAACTACTGTTTGTTACGTCATAACACAACGTGTAAAAGTTAAATCCTCTGAGTGTTAGTTCTAGAACTAACTAGAATTATAGTTCTAGAATTATCGAAGCCAAACTTCGTCTAACAATCTAGAAAGATGTATCACCTGATCATCATGGTGCTCATAAAATAAACGAAAACAGAAGAACAGAATGGGTACGGGTGGAACTCCTTGGTCTCAGCATTTTTGTATTAAGATTTAACTTGCAGCTAAACATGAACAGCAGCTATCTCCATCTGAACTAGTCAACTTTCCATTTTTCTATTTCCTTCTATGTTCCCGTCATTTTCGATTCACCTTTTGTTCTGTCTCAATTACAGAACATCATATCAATGATGTCTTGAACTGTGATTGCATTCTACGTTGGGAATCGGTTAATTACGAAAAATGAGAATCGAATTTATAAGAAAAATCCATTACGTCATCTACACGGAGTACATTTCCGAATAAAGATAATTAAAATAATGTCTCGTGATAATTTAATCTAGCGGTGAGTGAGAAATTTAGTTCACAGTTATCAAATACCAAGAATGGTTGCTCATAGGAGAATGGAGAATATGATTGATATGACGTAAAACGGAAACAATCATCCATCAAGGGAACACTTTAAGTGTTTGGTTTAACATGGTAGAAGTAACAGTGAGATGTGCCTCAAACCATGCACTTCATAAAAAAAGCACGTAAAAGTACATTTGACAGGAAACCTGCAAAGAATGGCTGATATTATCAAAAGTGGATCAGTCTTTCAACATGAGCATCATGATCAACAATAGCATGATCGCAGCCGCATGGGTGAAGCTAGTAAAAGAGTATATATATATATATATATATATATATATGTATGTATGTATGTATGTATGGATGGATGGATGAATGGATGGATGTATATATGTATGGATGTATATATATATATGTATATATATATATATATATATATATATATATATATATATATATATATATATATATATATATATATATATATATATATATATATGAAAGTATGCATACATATATGTGTATATGAATATACTCAGTCGCACACACGCACACATATAGACACCTCGCCACACACACAAACACACACACACACACACACACACACACACACACACACACACATATATATATATATATATGTGTGTGTAAGGAATAGGTATGGATAAATTATTCAGGCGGGTACTGTACGAGCATGAAGTTATAATCCAAGTTATGTCTAAAAATGATCGAGTTGTAAGGGGACACCTAGGATTAATTAAGGTAAGTAATCCTAATGTATTTCACCTGATGAGCAAATCCTAGGTTCGCTTCTCCGGATTTTACGGAGCATATATCCAAGTCAACTCCTATGAATGTAGGGGTTAGTACATCTGGATGTTGAATAAAGTTGCGTTGATTCTGAACCAGTCGAGATATTCTGTATGCAAACGCAATTGCTAGATGTCTATAGAGCCGAACTGTGCGTCGGGTACATTTAAATCAAATAATCTGTATAATTGACTTCGGAATTAGAAAATATGCAGATGAACTAATCTCTGTATTCATGGTAATTGTCTTATATATTTATATATAAGCGCAAACACACACAAGCATGGTAGTAGAAGATAAAGAATACATTCTCACAGAGAATTTTAGCTGTGCGTTTATATTTCTATATTAATTGGTTATAATTGTAATTAGAAACTGAATCTTAGGTTTAGTTCCATCTAAATATGCATACGTTTACGTCATCAGACACAACCTACTTATGAAAATCACAAATAGAAAGTTCTCATTGAAGAGGGGAATAAGAAAAGCAATATCTTTGATTTATCATTGAGAGATTTAATTTATTATACGTACTAAGTTGCAAATTACTTTGATCTGAATAAGAAAAAAATAACATTGAGGAAAGCTTTTCTAAGTCGACAGCTCCTCATCTGGTATTTTATATTGAGAAGATTTATATAAGAAGAATTATTTCATAAATATCTATGATAGCAAGCGGTGACTAGATACGAAGTTATTTTCTTTCCTTAAGTATGAAATAAAGAATTGGATTTTTGATGCTATATTCTGATTTAATATAGCAATGCTAATCCAGCTATTCATCTTTTTCGTTCACCATTCCAAGAAGTGATGCGGGTGTACAGTCCTCGTATTCACCCTCCATAGAGTTTTATCATAAGCAAACACCATTATATTAACTGGCTCGATTTTCCAGCGTTAAAATTTTAAACTATGGTTCTTTGTCTATCCTTAGGTAAATGTACCGGTTTCCGCTGTATCAGCAACCTGTGCTGCAATTCTTTCGTGTGACCTTCTAATCACATCTCCGTGGAACCGAAGCTATAACCTCTGAATAGGAAGAAATAGCAGCCCGACCTGGAGCAACAGCTGTGTCTCCAAGGTACGCACATGGTCGACTAATGTTATTCTAGATAGCCTTCGGAACAACATCATTTCGGCCGTTTGTATACATGATCGTATTTTTTCGCTCAGTAGGTAACCTTCATGAATTTAGGTGAGGATAGGAACGCAACTGGAATAAAGACTACGAAGTTTAGCTTTTTCTTTTACCGATCCATCCTCTATCAATTTTCGAATGCTGACGTTGGAGCATTGCTGTGTCAGCACATGAAATTCCAGCATCCTTTTCAGCTTGTTGCTTCCCAAAACCGAAATGTGTTTTCATTTATGCTTAACATAACCATAGAACATTTTCTTTAGTGAAAAGAAAATGATTTTGATAGGACAGAAGCAAGATGGCAAAAAAGGTGAATTTATTAATTTCCTCCTACGCTTCAGTTCAAATCTCTCCGGCATGGTCTTTCGTTTGTAACCAATCTTCAACATTAACAGTAGTATTACAGTTTCACTATCAATATGTTCGTCTTCTGTACTGTCTGTAAAGTCTGGCTTTTCCCTAGTGATAAAAACAATAATAATAATAATCAATATTGATTGACAGAGCAATTTCTCTACAAATTTGTAAAATTTATTGTCTAGATCTCAAGATTGCAATTAAATAAACACAATGCAATGGGCGTGTGAAATATAATGTCCTTCTCTGTATCTACATGGTTTTAGTCACAGCTGTCCGAGTTGATCGATTGCAGAACTACATTGAATATTAATGGTATTCTCTAATTATTACATAGTGATACAATACAATAGCCACTCTATACCATAATTACACCATAATATAACCACGCTATCATATAGCTATTCTCTTCTATATCCACAGTATGCTATGGACAAATCCGATACAAACATTGCATTAGAAATGATTGTTATAGCGATTTGAGACGACCGAGCGCGGCTCTTTTGGACATTGGTGATTCGGCACGGGTGAAGGCGAATTGAACCCGTTTTTGCGACAGTACTTTTCAGCAATGGCGACAAATTCAGATGGATGGCCACACGTACGCGCGCTGCGATTATAGAAATACACACATACAGATAGAGAGACTTCGTGGGAGATGTGAACGAGAGAGATTACAATTTATTAATTGAAAATGATGGGCATAAATACTTCCTCTCTCTTCATATACATAAAGAGATGTAAGCTCTCACATATAAACACAGGGAGACAGGCAGACAGAGGCAAAAGGAGAACACGTTAGAAATATTCTTTTCTAATGCAGATGAAATATAAATAAATCTCAAGAGAAACACGAGAATTCTTTGAGAATATTCCTGATCTACGTCAGTAAAGTACAAAACAAAATGCATTTTACAAAAGACAAATCTTACACGTTTCAAGGAAGGTTAGATATTTGATTTAATAGATGTAACTGAATGTAGAAATAAGGAAGTTAATTGCCGCCATGGGGCCAGAGGTCTAACAGGGTGTTCACTACAAAAGAAATAACGTTTCTTCAATCTATCTAAGACCCATATCTCTAGGGAGTTTTATATAAATTCAGAAGTAATGGGATATATACATATATATATAGGAGTTCAGCAAATATTTAGATTCAGATGAATATGGTACTTAAGTTGAGGCACCATAATTTAGTTCGGTATTTTCTATACAATTTCAAAAGAAGGTGATTAGAATCAAAATAAGCAACAGGGATATCCAGAGGAAATGCAGTACGATCGTTTCAGGCAACTCCATTTAATTGAACAATACAACCATTACATCAATTTAAATGCGCGGCAATCCTCAGCTGCTGAGGGAATTGCTGGAGAATGTACGAATTGTAAATGCAACAAATGAGCGACGGTTGCCTTCTGGTATCTAGTGGAATGCCAACAATCAGTTTCAACTTTAAAGATAGATAGATAGATAGATAGATAGATAGATAGATAGATAGATAAAACTGCAGTTCGAGCGACTGCGAAGGAAATATTTCGAGTCTCCATGTGTTTTGATGTTGCAGACAACGGCAGTTCTTTCGAGAAATAAAGAATATAAGTTTTGGAAGTACATTATTTACATTTCACGGATATTTGTCCTCATCCTGTGTGTTGTTAACAAAACGTTTCGGCTAATATACCCTCCAGCCTTCATCACCTGGGTTCTCATTCCTAAGGTATTTGTCGATGTTATAACAACAACAACAACAACAACAACAATAAAAATAATAATAATAATAATAATCTAAAATTATATGCAAAAAACGACAAAGAGCTAGAAACACTACTACAGACAGTACACGGCTTTACCAAGGAAATAGATATGAAATTCGGATTAGAAAAATGTGCCAAAGCAACCCTGAAAAGAGGAAAATTAGTTAAAAGTAGCAATATAACACTAGATAAAGCCAATGAAATAAGAGAACTAGACGAAAGCCAACCATATAAGTATTTAGGAGTCAATGAACTAGATAGGATACAACATACACAAATGAAAGAAAAAATAAAGAAAGAGTAC
>NC_068985.1:93961309-93962563 GCF_001194135.2 Octopus bimaculoides | reverse complement strand
AGTCTTACACTGTTGTACCGTTGAATTACAAATAATGCTCATCTGTTATGTTCGGGTTAAAATTTCATCAACAGCAAAAATATATGAATTTTTATGGGAGTTATGGCCGTTATGCATAGAATATAATTTCCAAATTTCATAAAGATCCGTTCAGTACTTTTGACGTAGTTTTGGATAAGAAAACAAATGACTAATATGTGTGTTTGTGTGCATGTGTATGTGTGTGATGGGTGTATATATGTATAGATATCTGTATGCATGTATATATATATGTATATATGTGTACAAATTACATGTACATCTATATATATATATATACATCTACACATGTATACATATACATGTATGCATATAGATCTATATCTATATATATTTCTATACATATGTGTGTACATATACATCTATATGTATACATATACATTTCTCTCTCTCTCTCGTTCTCTCTCTCTTTCTCTCTTTCTCTCTCTCTGAAAGTATCTGTCATTACAGTATCGAAATGTGATTGTTTCAGTTAGTGGAATAGTTTCATTTTTAAAGTGAAAGTATTTGACATGAGTGTTTTTGTTTCACTTTTGACACGTAATACTTAAATAGTGGAGGAGATATTATGTTGCCGTGGGATCGAACTCTGCAAGAAGTTAAAACTTTTTTTTGACTAAAACACAACTGGAACCCTAAGTAAGGCATCTGTAAAATTTGAATGAAATTGGTTGCGTAGTTCTCGAGTTTTAGAGATTCACACACACACACACACACACACACACACAGACAGACAGAGAGACAGTCACACATTCTCATTTATATATATATATAGATAAGTAGTTAGATTTATTTCCTCGTGTAAAAGATCCCGATATCACTTCAGTCATCTGAAGACCGGGAACAATCTTCCCGAGTACCGATACATATAGACCCATCAGCTTTCAATGCTGCGGTGCATAAAGTTCTATTTTCGAGACACTTTAGATAGTTTTTTTTTTTTCTAAGTACCATGGGAATAGCAAATTCTATCCTATCATTTTCTTTCGTTTTATTGACAAACATTACAATATTTTCGTTTCGAAATATTTATATCGCTCCTACATAAATAAATTATATTTATTTACAAAAGAATATCAAAAAAAAAAAATCATGAAAATATTTCTCACACACAATGTATTTTAGAAAGCTTTATCGTTATTTTTATTATTATTATTATTATTATTATTATTATTATTATTATTATTATTATTATTATTATTATTATTATTATCA
>NC_068985.1:93953150-93961299 GCF_001194135.2 Octopus bimaculoides | reverse complement strand
TTATTATTATTATTATTATTATTATTATTATTATTATTATTATTATTATTATTATTATTATTATTATTATTATTATTATCAGTAGTAGTATTGCTGTTGCTGCTGTTATTAACAAATAGTTCTATGTTGGAATACTATTCTGTAGATTCAATTTATTTATATGACTAAATCATTTTACATTACCCTGAAAAAGTATTTTAGCATCTTATTATTTAAATATAAGGACTCGTTATAATTGTGTATTCTAGTTATATTTTCTACAACTCCGCTGTTTTTTGTTTTTCTTTTTTTTATATATATTTCTGTAATCCCATGAATAAATCAAACACATTCTTAGATATCTGTGCATTCTGAATACTACTGCTTCTTTTTCCTCACTGTTTTCACATCAATCTCAAATGTTTTGTTCCTAATCATCTAGAAATGCAATGTCATTACATTTTTTTATAAGAAAACACAATATACTATACGTCTGAGCTGTTATATATAATTTTTTTTATAAATTTCCCTAAATACTTTTTCACTTCAAAATTGTACTTCGTTGTAATATGCAATTCTTTTAACATCTTTATTCTCCATATATCTCTAGTATTCATCCTCTATTTTCTTTTTGCTTTTTCAATATGTTTGCATACTCCACACCCTTTTTATAGCATATGTATGCATTACTTTATCATACACATATTGTTCTCCGTCTTTATTTTTCTTTCCATACAATTCTATGTTGGTATTATTTCCATTTGTTTCATTTCGATTTATGAATAAATTCGAAAATATTCTACTGCTCACTGCTAACTGCACATACTTACAGGTGCAAATTTAGTGAAAAACGCCTGATTATTCGATAGACTTTCATTTCTTATTCGATTACAAATACAGAAAATAAAAGCTCTACGTAAATAAAAAGAAATCTTATTAGGATTTACAACACTATTCAATAAACTTTATATAATCATTGTATGGAAAAGTCATGTTACATCAATACGTTTTTGATAGGAAAAAGCATTTCTTTATATATTTTAAAGACGGGGAGATGAATGAATCGCTACTGCATCGGACGAAATGTTTAGCGTTATTTCGGTAGGTTTTTTTACGTGCTGAAGTTCAAATCCCACCGAGGCCAACTTTTCGCTTCATGGGTTGATAAAATACACTCTAATATTAGGGTCGATGTAATCGATTAAACTCTCATCTTGCGATTGCTAACCTGAAGCCAAAACGTGAAACTTCAGCGACCTTGGTGGTCAGTAAAGAATTGTTATCGGTGGTCTTGGCGGAAGAAGTAAATGCATTGCCTCAAATAACCATCGAATAGATTTATTTCGCTTAAAGTTTCGTGCCTAATGGTTTTCTTTTTCAGTTCAATTCGTAGTATCATAAACGAACTGTTGCTTGTGGTAGTGATGGCGTGGAGCTCAGTCCAACTTTAATCGAGAAAATTCATCATAAAAATCATTCCTTTCTTTACTAGCCTTTCTTTTCCAAATATAGTGTATCATTGAAAATAAAATCTAAAGAATACTTGATTTTATAAAACATTGGCTGTGAAGTGTAGAAGATTTAGATGGTATTTTAAGCTGATCATACGATCATGCTTTATAGAAGCGCCGTCGTAGGAAGCAAACTTACTAGTAACGTATGTGCTACGAAATATATTGCATTCCTTTCACATTTTTGCAATATTTTGTTTTAATTATATGATATTTAACCGTTTGTTTCAGGCTTGAATATCGATGATGGAAATTACATAAAACTTTAAAGTGCTATCATTATACTATGACGATAGCGCTATTTGTTCGGTAAAATGAAGACACACATAGGCTCGCGCATGCACATACACACATACAAACAAACTCGCATGTATTCTAGCTCACAAACGATAATGAAAAAACATTTGCTAATCTAACCCGCGTTAACGATTAGATGATTTAGTGATTCGTTAATTAGTTTACTTACTAATTTGAAGCAGTTGCAAGTCTTGCTGGATTTGATTATTATTAATTACGATATTCCACTATAATTTATTACAGATTGCTTTCAAAAATGCTGCCAGTCTTCAGTTGGTAAGGAAGAGTTTGATTTAAATCTAAGCCATTCAGAAGTGAGTTCAATTTGAGATTCGTAGCAACCAGTAAAAACAAGCAAATATAATACGACAAATATAATATACTCATCTAATATTTGATTCTTTTATCTTTTTTTTTTTCGGTGCATCTATGGTTTCATTTAAAATATTGTGCTAATATACATTATCACTCCTCACAAATTATATTATTTTCTAATAACTTATATTTTTCATTACGAATAACGCAAAGTGGTTTTGTTTTTTCATTAAAACATAAATATCATTTTTTTTCTTTAGAGAATTAAGTCACCATATCACCTTTTTTCAAAATGAGCTTCACTATGCAAAATTTCAGTTACCTAATTGGTTTGCATGCATACACACACACACACACACGCACACACATACATACATACACACATATTCTACATAGGCTCGGGCCGGCCAAAGGTTTGTGAGTGGATTTGGTAGACGGAAACCGAAAGAAGCCCGTCGTGTATATATATATATATATATATATATGTGTGTGTGTGTGTGTGTGTGTGTGTGTGTGTGTGTGTGTGTGTGTGTGTGTGTGTGTGTGTGTGTGTGTGTGTGTTCGTGCGTGTATGTCCCTCAACATTGCTTGACAAGCGATTAGTTTACGTCCTGTAACGTAGTGGTTCGGCAAAAGGGCCCGATAGAATAAGTACTGCAATGAAACAATTAAAAGACATTTAAAATATCTTGTTTTATCGCTTTATATTCCTACATTGTTCAGTGATACAATTTGCTTCTCTGGCCCCTGCTATTAGTTTTGCTATTTCGTTTCCGTCGTTGCGTCATAATCTTAATTATCTTACTCCCGTGACTTTTACTTGTGCATTTGTATTAACGCAGAACAAATTGCTGCAACAGACTGATCGTAACAACTATGTGTATGAGTCTATGTTTATGTATGCCTTTATGTATATACACATATAAGTGTGAGCACGTGTGCGTGTGTAATGATTTGCGTTTTAGGTGATAACTGCGTTTCCTTGAAGATATTTTGCATTATAGGCCAAATTCGTGTTGGGAGGAGATTAGCAGTTGTCAGGCACTGTTCGAAAGCAATAGAATTTTCCGAAACACTTAAGGAGAACATATTTAAAGGGATAAAGTGCTAAATATGAAGTAATAAACAAAGGGTTAGAACGAACTGCAGAAAATGTAATGTAAGAATGGTGGAACGAAAAATGGAAGAAGCATAATATTTTTTTTCTCAGGAGAGAAAGAGAGATGACGACGATGATGACGACGACGTCAACGACGACGATGAGGATGATGATGATGTTGACGTTGATGATGATGACGATTTTGATGATGATGTGATGGGAATATATTTGATATTAGTAAGCGCATACATACACCTTATTTATGATAACACTTTTTAAAAGTTTTCCAACTGCAAAGACATATCTATTATGCATTCTCTAATTCAACAAAGCTCGCGTGCATAAACACATACATGCATACACACACGAGAAAGAGAGAGACCAAAAGTGTACGTGCGCCGCTATATGTATATGGAAAAAGAATACAAAACATGGAACAAGAACGCAACAGGGGACAACAAAGTATCCAGACAGTTAGACGATACAAAGAGGGACAGGAAAAAAACAAGGAGGGGTTAGGTTAGCAAGTATTGCTATTCTTATTCAATATCCGTGAAAATTCTCGCGTTAATAGGACGAATTAGCTCCCAGCTATTAAGCCTAGAGTACAGACGCTTAGAGTGTAGTTATCGGATCTTCGAGCAGAGACCATAAACCCATGTCTCATCACTTGTGACGATAATCTTCATAATATCTGAGTTGTACCTTACTCGGTAACGGCAGTGGGTATATGATGTTTTGAAAGCCCTAAGCTCAGCATTTGTCTTTTGTACACACTCGTATAGCATGGCAATGCTCCAGCACACACTGCAATGCGAGAAGCGCAAACATGATTAACGAGAGGAGCTGGAAGTGCTACTTTACTTTGTCTACAATGCAGCGCCTTGTCCGAGTCGTTTCTTGTACAGACATAGATTCCACAACATGGACGATGCTGAAAGTTTGCACGACGGGATTTTGTCTCTAAACCAGCCAAATGTTATGAGTGTAGAATTGAGTTTCTTTGCACATCGATGTCAACAGACAATAGAACATGGCGTGATATATTTTGAAACAATACTTTGAAACAATACAGATAAACATCACTAATCTGAAATGACTGAATTGTGGTATCAACAACATCGACTGAAACCCGTAGAAATAATTATCCAGCGTGGCCGCAGTTGAATGCTGTAAAATAATACAATAACAGTTTGGAACAAGCCAAACCCTGTGAACTATATGGGTGCCAACTATTGGTGTGTTTGTTTTTCCATATATTAACCCTTCTGATACCAACCCACCTGTAACCTCTGGTTCTAGGATTCACAATACCTGTTCTAAAGGGACCTGGATTTATAACTTACCATGTTAATTTACATTCCATACACTATATTAGTATGACAAATGTATTACTGATTTATAGTTATTTTAAAATTTTATTAAAACAAAGGAAGTTTTTTTGAACAAAAATATGGTGATATGTGCAGACATGGATATGTGGTTAACACGCTTGCTTTACAAGCACGTGGTTTTGGGTTCAGTACCGATGCGCAGCCCAATGAATGCTTTATAAATTACTTTGGTCGATGGATATTGTGTGAAAGCCTGTCGTATATGTGAGTGTATGCGACCTTGTATTTGTGCTTATTCTTCGTCGTTTTTGTTGGTTTGTTTACGTTTCCTTTCTGTAACTTACTGGTTTAGTAGAAGAGACCGACAGAATAAGTACTGTGGTCGACTACTTCAAATAAACCCGTCAAGAATGTGCCCCAACATAGCTGCGCTCCAATGACCGAAACAAGTAGATAAAGAATAAAAGAAGAGCAACAGGGCTATAGTCCGGCAAATGTAAGCATGTTCTGAAAACGAAGCGTTACACCCTACTTAGGCTTGTTTACGAATCGAGAAACCACTCAAAAGTCTATATTCGTAAAGGTGAAATTGGTATTTAAATTAGTAAGAGCATATCTGGAAGCATGTGCACTTATTTGGAATTTAAGGCAAACTATGAAATGGCAAATGTTAATGTCAAACTCCATAACATTCTAAAATCACCAACAGAATGAAGAAAACTTATAATTATAATTCGATGAACTATTTCAAAACCAAATTTATATTTTCAGGAAATATATCTGGAACCAAATCGGTAATTTGTTATCAAAAACAGTAGAGAGCAAATGTTATTCAGTGTAATTAGTGATATCTTTACTTGGAATACGGTTTGATGGTAGCTTCAAGCAAGCGAGTTTTTAGTGAACCTCGTCTGCCTTTCTATTTAACTTTGTTTACAGTAATTAAGAAGCAATGAATGATTAATATTACATTTGTCTTCCCTAAAAATACATAGAAATGCTGTATTAGAACAAACTATAAAGATTAATTATTATCATGGACTGTACCGTTTGGCCATCCCCTTTCATGATGCCAAAAGAATACTCGCAAAGAATTACAATCGGAAGATATTTTGTGTACTGTCAGTATTAAGAACTTTTATTAATGACCTTACCGCTCTAGCAAAACAAAGATTAAAATTTTTAAAAAACTTTTCTAGTTCAGTTGAATTTATTCATTCATCATCGACATATATTAAATCCATTTGAATTCATATTATGTTCCTCATAAGAAGGTAACGTTAAAGAAATCTGCTCTAATCGTTACAAGAGGCTTAATGAAGCAATGGTAAAAAGCTTGCATCCAAAACACATGGTTTTGAGTCCAATCCCACTGTGTGGCACCTTAGGTAAGTATCTTCTACTATAGACTTGAATCGACCAAATCATTGTGAATGGATTTGTTAGACGAAAATTGAAGCACGTTAAGAGTTAGGGTTAGCATTAGGCTTATATCTGTTTGTTTTGTGTTTGTGTCTTTGTGTCTGTTTGTCCTCTCGCCGCCCTTTGTGTTGCTGTGTTTACGTCCCCGTAATGTTTAGTTCGCCAAAAGAGAGCGATAGAATAAGTCCTAGACTTGAAGAAAAATAATTATAGGGACGGATTCATTCCACTAAATATATTGAAAGCGATACCCCAGCATGGCCACAGTTTAATGACTGAAGCAAGCTAAAGATAAGGGATGAACGCTAGCCTTGAACAATCATATTAGATGCTTTCTATAATGACTAGAGGGAAACTGAGATCGCATGTTTTTGAAACAGGAGTCGTTAATAGTTCTGGTTCGGCAACAGAAAATTCAACGTATGGTGTTAACAACATGGATTTTGCAGAAACTATTTACATGGAATCCTGCAGACAGTAGCGAAGGGACTAGAAATGTCTGCTGGCATGTTCCTATACAAGTGGTAGGTCTCTGCAACATTCCACGTGATATAGGCTGTGTAATTCCACTACCAAACGAGTTGGCGGTCAGTTTGACAAATTATGATTCAAATATCAGTTGGAGATGCTGATATCATGTGCCATATTATGGTATCAGGATAAAACGATTCCGAAGGCTTCATCGTTTCCTCGACGCATATGATAACTTTATTTGGCAATGGAACGGAATGTAAGACGTCCTTTAGGAAAAGAGGAAAAGACCCAAACTGGAAATATAAAAAGATGGGTCGAAGGTTTGCAGAAAACATGTCTTGCATTGAGACAAATAAATGTCAAAGAGATATCTCAACATATTAAGATCCAATAGTGACATATCATACATAATCATGTCTCTTATTAGCTCTATTACTCGAAAACTGTTCCTAAATTCGATTCCCATGGCGTACACTGGCTGAGATTATACCATTCTTCTTTGAACCGACCGCCGCCCCGTCGCAGTGTTAACTTCACAGACATAACTGGAACTCGTTTACAAGCGAGTGGACTGGCCCAACGGAACGTGAAAGGGAGTGCTCTACTCCAGAACACAACGTACCATCCCATGCAGAGATTTAAATCACTTTCTTACGGTTGTGAATGAAACATTCTAACCACTAGGTTACGCGCCTTCACAATGAGATTTCATGGCGAAAGAAATTTGCCAGCCTGCCTAAAAAGAGGAAATGCAACAAAGCAGTCGATGCAAGAAGCAAAAGTGCATGAGTAGAGTATTAAGCAAATCAAAGAAAGGTGCTTTGGAGAAATGGCTGTGAAGACTAGAACGAGCTAGCGTGTGATTGAACTGTAAATATGTGATATGTTTTAATATACGACCGATCTTAAACTCCGTAGATATAATATCACTGCATTTTTAGTGGTGTGGGGTCTATAAGACGTTTGAGCTTCAATTCGCTGCATTTTAGTGATAGCTAGCAACAATACTTCTGGCAGGATAGCCAAGTATTGAACGCTTTTGCTGTGGGATTAAAACAACAATTCGATATCAAATCTGCTATAAGAATTAATACTAAATATCATCTTGTCGTTCCTAGCGGAAAGCTGAGAAGAGAAACGAAAGAAATCCGATACAAACGCCTGGAAGCTGCAACTGAATGTCAATGAAATGCTTATTTTCTCAAACTATATTACACAAATACAACATCAAGACGTTGTTACACATCCTTTCATTGGTTCCGTTCATTAGCTTATGACCAAGTCAGAGCATCACTTTAAAAGGTTCATCGATCACTATTCATCGAACTGATGCTAAAAGGACATCAAGGATCAACACAAAAAACAATACATTAGATGTAAACATAAAAAAAAACACGCACGTTCATGGTGTACGTGTTTATACAATGTCTGTTTCGGCAATACTAACACGCACTTTAGAGAACTCTAGAAATGAGAATTTGGAAAGTCAAAGCATAAAACGTCACCGTATCAAAGCAGATGGAAATTGTTGAGTTAATGGAAATAGTCGAGTTTATTATTGTTAATATTAAATCTCTTAATTCGTGTCTACTCTAGGCACAAGGCCCGACATTTTGGGGGAATGGGTGTTTTGATTAGATCAACACCAGTACGCAACTGGTACTTAATTTATCGACGCAGAAACTATGAAAAGCAAAGTCGACCTCGGCGGAATTTGA
>NC_068985.1:93951579-93953140 GCF_001194135.2 Octopus bimaculoides | reverse complement strand
CTCTCTCTCTCTCTCTCATTTATATATCTATCTCTTTTTCTCTCATACTCTCTCTCTCTCTCTCTCTCATTTATATATCTATCGCTTTTTTTCTCTCTCTCTCTCTCTCTCATTTATATATCTATCTCTATCTCTTTTCTCTTTCTCTCTCTCTCTCTCTCTCTCTCTCTCTCTCACGCACCTACACACGCACACACACTTACACACGCTCACACGCATACTGCTCGCTCACACATACATCACGGACTCACATTCTCCTACTTATACACACATATAGCACACACGCACACACACATACAAACAGCCACATGCATACATCATTTTGCGTAATTTAAATAACATTTCATGTTCTCGAAAATTGTCATTTATAAATTATCTATTATTCTTACTCATTCTTTTGTGTTTCATGACTTTGTTAATTTCTTTTGACTTTCCTAATTGGAGTCGTTGCTGAAAAATTCTTGGCTTTGGGTAAAGAAAAATGACAAGATGATCAGTTAATTATGGTTTTATTCAACATATTCCCCTCTCAGAATCACACACCTATTTGCAGCTGTCCTTCAGGTTTTCGAAGGTATGCAGAAGAACTCGGACGTTTGAGCCTCCGACCAGGCCTTTCGCGACACCCTTAAAGATAGAAACTTTTCAGCACCCCATCGTACATTATTGCATGCACATATACACACTGATCGATTATACGACGAAGAAAGAGAACAGGATCATCAGATATTGCGCTAAACGGTGTCGGGAAGTGACAAAAATAAGCAGACAACAGGAAATAGCTGAGAAGACGGACAATAGAGTTAGGAAATAAAAGAGGAGAGAAAGTGATGCTGGACAGAATAAGAATGCACGTCACTAGAATGT
Source organism: Octopus bimaculoides (assembly GCF_001194135.2). Taxonomy (NCBI): domain Eukaryota; kingdom Metazoa; phylum Mollusca; class Cephalopoda; order Octopoda; family Octopodidae; genus Octopus; species Octopus bimaculoides. The sequence continues at coordinate 93,952,273 of NC_068985.1, read as the reverse complement.
AACACAAAGAACAAATAATAGAAACTTAGATCCTGCAAGACTTTACAATGAAACACTGATTCTCGTGCAACGCAAATATGAGAATCTAATCATAGCAATGATCAATTTTGGTGCATTTAAAAATGATATTGCCATCATAGCTAGAATTAAGTTCAGTACATCAGATGAAGATGTACCTGTTCAGTGGATCAAATTCCTAATACAGTCGTATTTTGCAGTGATAATACATTAAGCACGAGGATAGACCATGAAAAATGCCTTAATTTAACCAGAATTCTAGCATGATCAGCAGCGAGTGGATTTCAACCTGGGGAACAAGGAGTGAATATGTAAGGAGGAAGACAGATTTAGAAGAAATGCTGTCGTAAGAAACGTTCTCCTTTAAACAATCAAGCGATACAGCTGTCGTTCTTCATTTATCCAGAAAGAAATTCCAGTACCTTTAAATAGTATACATTCATATTCAAATTTCTGTCATTCATTTAACAGTTTACTAAATTAAATGAGATTAAATATATGTATAAATATGCATGTATATATATATATGTGTGTGTATGTGTGCGCGCGCGCATAAGTACCACGAATCCGTCTCAACAATCTGGCACATAATCCAGTGCGTCATTTACCAGGCAACGCCGGGTAACAAGTCTTTTGTCTGTGTGTGCATCTATAGATAGAGAGAGAGAGAGAGAGG
>NC_068985.1:93947934-93951569 GCF_001194135.2 Octopus bimaculoides | reverse complement strand
GGAGAGAGAGAGAGAGAGGGAGAGAGAGAGAGACAGACATATAGATAGGCAGACAGAGAAGACAGTAACAGCGAGACAGGCAAACACACGAAAAGGGAGGAGACACGGGTTTATATTTAGTCTAATAAATCATGAGTTATGTCAAGTCTAATAACCATCAAACCTCAAAAGAAGACTTGCAAATACTTCATTTTCTTCTGTAGCTACATTTGCGCAATAAGTCTGTAAAATATGCCTCCAAAATAGAGATGTCACTCGGTTGTATATAAGTATATTAATATAAAATGCATTGATACTGACAACCACTGTATGTTGAATCATTGAAATGTCGGTATTGCAAGACATGACAAAAGAGAAAATAAGGATAAACAACACCGAAAACATTTAAACAACAGATCTCAGTGAGACTTGTATACAGTGGTACACAGAAGGCTTTATATACATCATAATTGGCGAAAGTTTTCTGAGGAAATAGACAGCGAACAATTTGTGTTATGAGCCGTTGAAGACATTAGACAACCGCAAATCATGAGTTTGCAAGTCGGTTTTAATTTTCAGTTCTATTCATTTAACTTTTATTATGTAGCTTATACAGGCGGCGATCTGGTAGAAGCGTTAACACGCTGGACGAAATGCTTAGCGGTATTTCTCCCATCGTTACGTTCTGAGATCGAATTCAACTGATGCTGACTTCGCGTGTTATTTTTTTCATTCGATAAAATAAATACCAGTTTAGTACTGGGGTCGACAAATTCGACTTAAATGCTTCTAGGTAAAAGTATGAGAATTGTAACTCTCTGCCAAGCCATCTCGAACCAGTGTGGCAAAGTAGGCTTTTCAAAGGCAGCGAGCTGGTTGAAGTTATAGCACGCCTGTCGAAATGCTTAGCGGTATTTCGTGTGTCATTACGTTCTGAGTTCAAATTCCGCCGAGGTCGACTTTGCCTTTCATCCTTTCCTGGTCGATAAATTAAGTACCAGTTACACACTGGGGTCGATGTAATCGACTTAATCCGTTCGTCTGTTCTTGTTTGTTCCCTCTATGTTTTGCCCCTTGTGGGCAATAACGAAATAGGTATTTCGTCTGTCATCACGTTCTGAGTTCAAATTCCGCCGAGGTTGACTTTATCTTTCATCCTTCCGGGGTCGATAAATTAAGTACCAGTTGTGTACTGGATTCGGGCCTTGTGCCTAGAGTAGAAAAGAATACTAGCTACATTAATGCGGTGAGCTGGCAGAATCTTTAGCACGCAGGGCGAAATAATTAGCGTTATTTCGTCCGTTTTTAGGTCCGTTTTTAGGTTCTGAGTTCAAATTCCGCCGAGGTCGATTTCGCCTTCCCTTCTTTCGAGGTCGATAAATTAAATACCATTTGCGTACGGAGGTCGACCTAATCGACTGACCCCCTCCCCAAAGATTTCATCTACTTGCCCCTCGCATGTAAATAGAACTGTAAAAAACACCGCGGATTACATCGTTAAAATGAAAAAAATTTTCTCATGGACAGAATCGAAATAGAACCCATTACGCTGTCAGTTGTGGTTTGAAATAGAATATGTCTAACTGAAAGCAGCAAAAATCGGTTGTTAGTTATATAAGATATACTGTCGACTCTTTAAGAGATGATGCAAAGTATTTGCTCTCTAAAACTTCATTTATTGTTTTTACATTACTAAAAACCACTAGAATGGAATAAGCGAGACAATGCCTTGCAGAATCTCATTTCTGTTTTCTACTTGAGTTAAAATCATTGAAAACTAATTTGCAGTTCAATGCTCTTGAAAAAAATAGCTAAATTACTAGTTATATTGTCATCTATGTATCGTAGTATGTGTATTCCCTGTTAGAAAGGAAGGTACAGTGGAATTACCAAAAATAAAATATCATTAAATGCCTGTATTAAACGCACTTTATATATTCATTTCTATCATTGGCACAAGGCCCGACATTTTGGGGGAGGTGGCCAGTTGATTAAATCGACTCCAGTACGCAACTGGTATTTAATTCATCGACCCCGAAAGGATGAAAGGCATAGTCGACCCCGGCGGAATTTGAACTCAGAACGTAAAGACAGACGAAATACTGTTATGCATTTCGCCCGGCGTTCTAAAGTTTCTGCCAGTTTGCCGCCTTAAAATACTTTATATATTGTTTTTTACTCTAGGCACAAGGCCCGAATTTTAGGGAAAGGAGCCAATCGATTAGATCGACCCAGTACGCAACTGGTACTTAATTCATCGACACTGAAAAGATAAAAGGTAAAATCGACCTCGGTGGAATTTGAACTCAGAACGTTAAGATAGACGAAATACCGCTGAGCATTTCACCCGTCGTGCTAACGTTTCTGCCACCTCACCGTCTTAAAACAATTAGTATATTGAAGCAAGACAAACGTCGTCGCTGCAGAGGTCGACGAGAGCGATAGATGCTTTCCGTCTTTATATTTACTATGACACAAAAATGGCGATTTAAATTTATTCCGGATTCTATTGCATGTACCGAGTTTTACCAGTTTGATTCGGGAAAACCGATGACAATTCACTCCAAAAATTTCATGGCATAACGTAAAACATATCAATATTAATAATGGGACATTGAAAGCAAAGATGTCGGAACAGTTCGATACTAGCCAAAATGTTTTTTTTAGTATTTTGTTATGTTCCTTTTTATTGTAAGTGAGAATCTTTCCGCTGCCATCTTTGTATTTCATTTATTTTATTTTTCGGATTGATAAAATAAATAATACAGTGAACTGTTAGTTGATTTGTTCGATTACACGCCTCCTGTTAAATTTGTGACAGTCTGAAAATTGTAAAAATTGTTATTTTAATGAAGGCTAGAAAGAACAATATCTATATATGATGGAGCGAGGGAGAGATTAAAGGCTGATGGAAAACGCGGTATGGCAGCAGATGTTGAGATGATAAAATCACTTGTTTTTTTTAAAAAAAAACAAAAGGAAGGCGTTTGTCTTACTATATTCTATATGTACGATAATAGAATAGAATCACGAAAGTGTTATTAAAATCAAATAATGAAATATAAAGGGAATAATTGAACAAGGGTAGGAAATATTCGACCTTATCTGACCTACACATCGACGTTTTCGCCCACACTTATTTTGCTCGAAATAGAAGCAAGAAATATTCAGCAATATATTGCATATTAAACATTAACTTGTCTTGAAGAAGGTGTCACATTTTTTTTTGCTTGTTTTTCTACTAAACGCTTTTTTAAACCAACAATTTTTTTTTATTAGATATAGATCTTTCTATTTAGTGAGAAACCAATTTATACTCCTTTCCAATCACAAATTGAAGTCACTTTAATCGTCGTTTTCCTCGCACCTAAAATAATTTAGAATCTAGGCTAAAACCATTAGATGTTGTTGTTGTCGTTGTTTCGACTAAGAGTAACTCTAATTAAATAGATCTGTGATCAAATGTTTACAGAAGCAGACAAAATGCCTTTTTTCTCGTATATTACGGACTAAATAAACCTATTCTCTTCACCCCCATTCAGGTCGAAATTTTTCTAGTGAATGAAATTGCCTGAAATTTTCACAGATACTATTATTTTGACCTACATAACAACTAAAAAAAAAAATCATTGAAATCCGTTTGATACAGACTGCAT
>NC_068985.1:93937934-93942934 GCF_001194135.2 Octopus bimaculoides | reverse complement strand
CGTAGCGGCAGACGAAATACCTATTTCGTTATTGCCCACAAGGGGCTAAACATAGAGGGAACAAACAAGAACAGACGAACGGATTAAGTCGATTACATCGACCCCAGTGCGTAACTGGTACTTAATTTATCGACCCCGAAAGAATGAAAGGCAAAGTCAACCTCGGCGGAATTTGAACTCAGAACGTAGCGGCAGACGAAATACCGCTAAGCATTTCGCTCGGCGTGCTAACGATTCTGCCAGCTCACCGTCTTATGTTTTGAAAATAATGGAACGCATTCCCATGGTACCAGATGTTACCAGAGATAATTAGAAGATGGCTGAAATAAGTACTGTCAGCCTAATTAGAATTACATGAATCAATGAAACAGCTGGTCATCTTGCCGTTTTGAGTTTTAATTTCCTTCCAGTATAAAATAAGCAGTACTGGACACCATTTAACTAATTACATTATCATAATGTAAATTAATATGCAAAGATTAATTACCTTTATATCTATTAATTGTTTTAGTCATTATACCGCAGACATGCTGGGGCACGCCTTCTACAAATTTTTAATCGTATAAATCGATCCAGTACTTAATTCTTCAACGCCTAGTACGTATTCTATCGGTCTCTTTAGCCAAACCAATAAGTTACGGTGATATAAACAAAGCAACACCGGTCGTGAAATGGAATGCGGGGACAAAGTGACACACGCATATATACGCACACACACACACCAACACACACACACACACACACGCACTCACACACACACACACACATATATATGTGTGTGTGTGTGTGTGTGTGTGTGTGTGTGCATATATATACGTAAAATATAGGGTAGCGAGTTTTTTAGAAATTTCACTACCAGTGGATTAGCATAACACAAGAGAGACTGCCTTCAACAAGCAGTTTTACACGCTAGAAGAAGTAGTCAAAACGACCAAAACCACATTGAAGAGTAATCTTGAAGGGAATGAAAAATATAAACATTTACTGTGTTATTTTATTACGGTCATACATAGATTTCAATTTTTTTTATCAAATAAAATAATTTGCTAGGCGTAATTTTCAGCAGTTTCTGGTTTTCCAGTCCTCGCTGAAAAGAAGTACCTCCTAAGACATGACAGACTAGGACAGTACATCCACTGGAATACTTGTAAATACTTCAAAATTAAATCCCCTGATTAATGGTACAGGCACCATCCAGTGGATGTAGTTATTGGCGAGGGCGTCGCAATCCTTTGGAACTTCCCAATAAGAACAGACAGAAAAATTGACTCCAATCAACCAGACATTGTGATCGAGGACTACAACAGAGGAACTTGTCTGTTAATAGATATGTCTGTCTCACAAGATCAAAATGTATCAAGAAAGGAATACGAAAATGCGGAAGCTTAGTATTACGACAATACCAATAGTAATTGGTGCGTTGGGAATGATAAGGAAGGGAGATGAGAAGTATATTAAGCAACTCCCTGGTAACTCCAATTTCCGTGAACTACAGAAGATAACCTTGATGGGTACAGCCCATATACAACGGAAAGCACTCTCCATCTCAAATGGAATAAATGTGGGGATAATTTTTAGGATGCAGAGGAAAACAAAAGTGACTTTGTTACTCTTGGCCTCCGGAGGATGCCCGGTACTAAGGCAGCTGAAATAAAATTATAATGAAAAGAAACCATAAATGATGATGATGATGATGATGATGATGATGATGATGATGAGGATGATGATGATGATGGTGATGATGATGATGATGATGATGATGATAATAATAATAATAATAATAATAATAATAATAATAATAATGCAACGACGACGACGACTGCCGCTTATGATGATATATGGTTATGATGATGCTGATGATGATGATGACGATGATGATGATGATGATGATGGTAATGATGATGATGATGATGGTGGTGGTGGTGGTGGTGGGGTGTGATGGTAGTGGGGGTGGCGGTGGCGGTGGTGGAGACGATGATGGTATTGATAACGATTGTTGACGGTATTGATTAAAGATACACCGTCCGCCTTGATATCGCTTCAGTATAACGTTGCCCGTACATTGAATTCACCATATTACAGTTATATTTCGTCTCCACATACGCAACCGTCCCCCACACCCATGCGGTTGTAATAAAAGATTGTTGTAAGGATTGGGTTAATATCAATATTTAGTTTAACTGCAATCAATTTGACACCATCATTATCTTGACATTAACAATAAAACAAAATAATTTTAATAAAAGATATTTCTAATGTACACTGTCCATTAGAATGTGCAGCGAATAGAAGATAATGGTTTTCTCGAACAGAATGAGAATATTTCATTTATCTGGTGTGCATTGCATGTAAGTCTATTCTATTTGTATTCTTAGTTTGATTGTTTTCTAACAAAATGATAATATTTCATTAAGTTAGTGTGTATTTAATGTTAATGGAGAAAGAAACAGAACTACATTCGAAACAAAAAGCGAATACCGTTAATAAAAAAGAAAAGCCCAATTGAAAAAAACTTGTTAACCAGTTACTCGTCTTTTGCATATTGTTTGTCCTATGTAACCCAAGTAGTGATTATCATTTATTACCAATCGAAAATAAACACTCGATGCATTTTGAAATCTTGGCATATCTTTATTTTTCTGCATCGTATTTCATTTTCATGACCAGTATTGATTTTCATCATTTCTACAAAGCTTATTCAGTGTCATCTATGTGTGTACGTTGTTAAATTAAAACCAGTATATAACTGGTATTTGTATTAACTTATTGTCAAACTTCGTTCGTTTCGTTCCAATGTTATTTGAATTAAGAGGAAAAGTATTTTTGGTGCAATGGCTAAAGTTGTTTTTTTTTTATTTACTGCAGCCTTATTCTTTCTCCAGAACTTTTGTTTATCGATTCTGACATTTAAATAAGTTTTACTTGTTTTCAGACATGACGATGGAGAGCCAAGTAGAAAACAAAGTGTGTTATAAACACCTGCTTCTCTTCGATTTTAGTAAAGGTTCCAAAGCTGCCCACAGAAATATTTTGATGCTTGAAGGAAAGAAAATTCAGGTTCTCAGACTCTATGCTTATGGCTGACCTATGCATTTCAATAAGGCTACCTTGAACGAGCTCTTCTACGATAATTCACGCCAATCTAGTATGGAATTAGCCCATCAGACAGGATGCTCTTATGATGGAGTCAACCTTCACGTTCACTCGACCGGTAATCAAGCTGAAAGAACTCGACCGGCAATGGCATGCTTCTTCATTACGACAGCACTCACGCCTGCATTTCTAATTTGACAAAACTGCTATTCAAGACATCGGTTCAGAAGTTCTTCTGCACAGTGGAATGTTAGTAAGAAATGAAAGAGAGTGTAACATTGACTGATGTGTTAAACCTTTTGATGATAAATAAGAATTTAAATAAACGGAAGAACGAAGGAATATTTTATCTTTTCCTTAATAATGTTTTATACTTTTCTACTCTAGGCACAAAGCTCGAAATTTTAGTGGGGAGAGCCATTCGATTAGATCGACCCCAGTATGCAAGTGGTACTTAATTTATCGACCCAGAAAGGATGAAAGGCAAAGTCAACCTCGGAATTTGAACTCAGAACATGAAGACAGACGAAGCACCGCTAAGCATTTCACCCGACGTGCTAACGTTTCTGCCAGCTCACCACCTTTTATTAATGTAATATAATAAATATTTGGTATTAAAATAAATACAACAAAAAACTTGTATGTATTATGCTAATATTTTCCCATACATAATCTTGCGATGCACATGGACACATCTTTAGTGATGTTCCCTTTTAACATGAGACAACCTAAATTAGCTGACCCATTCCAGATTGGTAAAGTCCCAGATTGAACCCAGCTGGCACTAGCCTTCATAGCACTTCCCTTCCGGGGCTTACACCTCCTGATCCCGCAGCCACTTTGAGGCAATTTTTGTTACATCCACAGTCAGCCCGATTGCATTCTGCTTACTGGTGTCTGTGATGCCAAGCATGTTGCAAGCTCTGGATGCGGCGAGATGCTGAGGGTCTCGCCTGCAAATCCTCTGCATCCAACTGCACCAGCATCATAATTTTCTTGAGCCGCATTTCTTTGGCATATTTCCATTTCCCAATATATTTCTTCCTTTTTTCCTCGTTTGCGTCCTCAGTACGAAAATCCCAGACAACGGAGAGTTCTAACAGAACACTCTTCTTGGATGCTCCTGAGATCAGCATCATGTCTGACCATACTGATGTTGAGTCATACGTTTCTGGGAACTTCGGCTGCTTCATCAGTCGACTTTCAACTCCCAGTCTTTTACTCTTTCAGGTAGAACCGTAGAGGTGAACCGAGAAGCTGGTATCTTCTCGGCAAGCCTGAAAAACATATGCTGTTTCTCTTCTGAGTTCGAATTTTGTCGAAGTCAACGCTGCTTTTTACTCTTTCATGGCAGATAAAATAATCTACCAGCGAAGTATTATTCCCGATGATACCCACTAACTAAATTATGAATATCGTATCTAAATCAAAAGACATTATATAGTTATACACAAATTTTTGGAAAGATAGCACCTGTTTTCCTTTTATATTTAGGCTTCAAGAGATATACTTATCAAGCGAAAATTTGTAGATATAAAATTGATTTTAAATGGATTCTTCCATCCAGAAATAATTATGTGACATCTTATTAGATAACTTAATTCAACATTGAATATTTTCCCTAGCCAAGTGGATAAGATAATTAATCTTTAGTGAACAGAAATGAAATTAGACACGCAATAAGTTTTATTGATAGGCGCAGACGTGGTTGTGTGGTTGAAAAGTTTCTTTACCGAATACATGGCTTCGGCTTTAGTCTCACCACATCTTGGGCAAGTAATTTCTACCATAAACCCAGACTGAGCAAAGCCTTGTGAGTGATTTGGAAGACAGGAATTGTAAGGAAGCCTAACTCCCATTCGTGTGTGTGTATATGTATATATATATATATATATATATATATATAT
>NC_068985.1:93933585-93937611 GCF_001194135.2 Octopus bimaculoides | reverse complement strand
TATTATGATTCAGGTCGCTGCCTGGAATCGAACTTGGGCATAAGGAGTAGTGATTAAGAGCGCGGGCTACTAACCCCAATATTCCTAGTTCGATTTCAGCCAGTGACCTGAATAATAATAATAATAATAATAATAATAATAATAATAATAATAATAATAATAACATCGAAAAATACCTTAGGAATTAGAACTCCAGGACATTTGATGAAACAACAAGGAAGATGAGGACAAATTTCCGTCAAATGTAAATAATGTAAATAATGTATTTGACTTATATCTTCCATTGATATGGTGTTCGAATCAATCAATAAAGTGATGTAATGACCATTTACGAGCGACACAAGCGCGAAGGAGCAACATAGCTCAGAACCATCAGGCAATGAAACACTACAAAATCATTTAGAGCATATTATCAAGATGTCGACATGACTTAGCGAGCTGGTAGGATTGTTAGCATGCCGGACAACATAGTAGCATTTATTCTAGTATCTTATGCTTTGGATTCAGATTCCGTTTTCTTTTTTTTTTTACTTTGGCTTTCATCCTTTTGGAGTCGATGAAATAAGTACCAGTTGAATCGATTTACTGGCTTCATTAACAGAATTTAAAAACATTAAAGCGACAAGCTGACTGAACCATTATGGTGCCAGACAGTATTACACGATATTTCTTCCGGCCTTTCACATTCTCACATCAATTACTACCGAGGTCAACATTGCCTTTCATCTTTTTGGGGTCGATAAATTAATATCAGTTCAGCAAAAGGGTCGGCGCACTCGAGTCATCCTGCTCTCTCTAAAATTGGTGACATTTTACCAAAATTTGAAATCATTATGGAGACGTGCCACATTTTTATTTTGTACAAGTCTTTGTTTCATACGCTCTGGCCTTGGGTTTGCCTGCATGAAGCAGACCAACGATCAAAGAGTTTCTACCAATTCTCTTCCATCATATTTCTTTAATTCAAGGATTCCAATATTCATTGCATTAGTCTTTATAAAGAGGATAAGAGATGCTTAGAGATTCCTTAGTGTGTGTCGTTAAGTACCATTTTCAAAAATGTAAATACTGTTTCGAGTCCCAGGACTTATTACGTTGGTGACCCAGTTCTCATGGTATTTACGTGACTGAGATCAAAGTATGTACTCTGAACTAGCTGGCAGTCCGTTGCAGGGTTATTAGTTTTCAGGTGAGCAGACAGAAGCAGCTTGGAATGAAATGTTTCACACCAGAACACAACGCACCATTTGGTTCAGATATCGAAAATACGGTCTTACGCATTACACCTTTGCCACTAATCCACGCACCTTCACAACTCTTTAAAATTTCTAGTTAAATGCATTGATAGTGATCTCGTTTATGGATAAATATATCATAATGTTATAGTGATAATGATTTTATCACCTTTACTTCTCGCATCTAATTAGTATTGCACCAAAGACCAATATATGTAGTCTAAGTAACAACTCATACAAGTAGGTATGTCTTGCTAATATTAACTACATTTTCTATTGTCTGTTCAGTGTTAAATTTAAAAGGTCAACAGCTGCAGACTAAGTCAACATCAAATCGAATTTGTTACGATTCTATATAAAGATATTTATTTCTTCCTTATAGCAACAAACTTCCACTTGTAGCTGTAATGCAATATCACAAATGTCACGTTAAACACCTAACAGAAGCGACACTTCTTCCCACAGAGGCAGTATAAGTTTCATGTCTTTAGGAGAAGGCTGCTAAACTTTCTCTCATATTCACGGTGAAACTTTTGATAACCTTGAGGTTAATGTAATATTCTAAACCTAATGTCACGTATTCAAAAAATAAATACTAAAAAACTATATTAGTATGTTTTATGGACATTGCATGTCTAATATAATTTATCTTTGCATTTTACATCACGTGTATAAAACATTTGTTTTTTTCGAAGCGTTTTTCATTTAATTTAATACTTCACGCCTGTTGCCTCCATAACAACCGAACATATATTTTTTCTTACTTAATTTCATTCACATCACGCGCGATCGGGAGATTGTGGATTCTATTTCCAAACCAGGTGGTGCATTGTGTTCTTCAGCAATACTCTTCGTTTCACGTTGCTCCAGTAAACTCAGCCGCAAATGATTAACCATGCGATGCACCGCCGTCTCGTTCATGAGGGATGTTGGGGATTTCGGGCTTGCAAATCGAGTAACTGGCCGTTTCAGCTCCCGAATTCGAGAAAGGATTCTCCAGGGAACTTATATGTTTATTTCATTTACATTAGGCGCACACCTGGTTCTGTGCTAAGAAACTTGCTTCCCAACCACATGGTTCCTGGTTCAGTTCACATGGAAGACATGGAGTTCTTCAGCGCAGGGGTTTAGAATTTATAGAGGAATTCCATGTGACCAATTTCTCCCTGCACTGGGTACATGTTCTTTATCTGCTCATATGTCTTCTTTGAAAGCCCTCTCCAATTGAATGCGTTACTACTTCTAGGCGTCGGGTTTTTTGCTGACACAAAGCAATACAGTGGTCAATTAAGAGTAGTTGCTGTCAAAGTTTTGGCTGCGATAGCAACTTGGGTTCTCCTTGAATTTACTTTCACCGGTTGTTTTGCCTGTGTCAGGTGTTCCTCAGTATCACTGAGAGAGAACGAAAATATTTGCGTACATTTCACTACCGTAGCTACAATAGGGTGCCTTTCCATGGAGTCCTTCCCTCCACTTTGTTGTTGTCGCTATTCTACATGCTGCTGCCATTTTTGTTATTCTTGCCGTCGCTGCGTTCTTTGTGATTTTTGTTGTTGCTTTGGAAGTTTTTGCTACTCTCACTGATATCGATGCAGTTGCTGATGTTTTCATTGTTGCTGCTGCTACCGTTGTTGCTTATGGTGGTGTTGTCGTTAAAACTATTGTTATAGTTTCTGTTACCATTGCTTTTGTTATTGATCAATGTGACACAAAATCTGAGAAGGTTCACCCTTTGAATTACAGACAGTTTCAATTTTGTTCGCTGAGTGGACTGGGATAACGTGAAATAAAGCAGCTTGCTCAAGGGCAAAACGCGCGGCGGGGAATCGAACTCACTACCAGACACGTGCCCTAACCACAAAGTTACACCCCTTCACTATATAAGCAAGTAAAGATGACTGTTAACTTTATCAGTATTCAATATTTTCAGTAATATCTTTGCTACCACCAATAACAGCATTCTGATGTGTAACGACTACTAAACAGCCGCCATATTAATAATTAGTTAACTATTTTTATTAAAAAAAAAAGCGAACTCAAAACTGCAAGTTCAGCTTTACTGTAAATATTTCTCATTAATAAAGCTCTCACTTGTATGTGAACTAAGTACAGTTATTGCTTTTATCATATGATCATACAGCCGCAAGCTACATGCTAACACAGCTCTGCATTAGACAGTGAATTATTATCATAATGATAGGCATACATTGATTTAATCTCCAGAGGGAAACACATTTCTTTCTCTGAACAAACAGCAACAAATACAGAAGAAACTGACAGTAACAAAGAAAAAAACACACAAGAAAATTGTAAACTTAATCTTCACCATCAGGGAAAGAAAAACTAAAATAAATTCAGATATTTTATTTTTACTCACTATTTCTCCATTAATAATGATCATATATAAATAATATCGATGGTGATGATGATGATGATAATAATGATAATAATAATAATGATAATAAAAATAACAACAACCACAGCAAAAACAAGAAAAAACTGTTTGTTTCGTTTTGTTTTTATGGATGAAATATATTTTATTGTTTTATTTAAATATTTAGTTTTGCAGGTTTAGCAATTTCATTTTCAGTGTATTTCAAATGACTTTATCTAAGAAACTCGACAATAACCAGCCTAAAGGAAGTCTTTGACAGCCACGTTACTTGCTATCTCATTCTTCCAGCACATGTTTCTCTCTCTAACACAATTCTCTCTCTTCTCACTAACTTTAATGATATATATATATATGTGCATATATACATGTATGTGTGTATCTATGAATATATATATA
>NC_068985.1:93931641-93932992 GCF_001194135.2 Octopus bimaculoides | reverse complement strand
GTTCATGAATTTAAGGGGGTTACACACAACTAAATTTATATCAAGAAAATTTGAAGAGACTTTTTTAAGAATTTATCATCGATTATAAAGGTAATGCTCGTGTTATCAAGGTATGTTATCGGTTTCAATTATTTAGTGACACGATTTCTTCATGCTCAAATAAAAGATAAATTGAATCGAATTAAATTAAATTAATCGTTCATGATATACATTCTAGAAGTTTACAAAGTTTCAAATAAAAATCACATGATACAGGTGGTTTTGTTGATTGTTGTGTGAGTATGTGTGCGTATGTCAATATGTGATCTTTGTACATATATGCAGATGTTTTTTCGTGTGTGTGTTTGTGTGTGCGTATGTGTTTTCATGTGTATTTAGAAACGAACGCAGTCTATGCGATACATAAACCACATTTTAGAAGCGGAACACTTGTAGAATCGTCACTCCCGACCGTTGCTTAAACGGTTAAAGAGGAACAATGTCATCATACAAAAGGAAAAAAAATATACATAAACATTGAAATATGCGTAAGCACTAAATTATATTTCTTCAATAAAACACCAGGAAATGTACAACACCATTCATCTATTCAGTTTTCCTAGTCTCTACAATTGATATATTCTTCGATTCATAATCAATAACCCATGACATTTTCCTGTCTTTCCAATTATAATGTTTTCTTATTCGAAAACAAATGTGAATGGTTTTGTTATTCTATAACTATGTCTTGATCACGCTAACTAACACCACGATCTGAATAATATTGCTAGTGGATTGTGGAATAAAAGCGATTCTCCTGATTACAAATTTTACAAAATTTTCAGAAAAAATTAAACTTTAATGATTCTTTGGAATTTCATTAATGAGTTTAATTCCTATTGGAATAGGTAAAGTAAAAAACAAATAAATGAATTCTGTTATCATTGTACGTACGCATTATATACCTAATATAGTAATCACGCTTCTACAAATAGAACGCAACAATAACTAAAATGATTGCAAATAGAAGAAAAGCACACACTTATAAAGGAGAAACAGACGAAGGAATCCAGAAGACACATGTATACACCCACACGATCACACACACGCACACTACTAACACTCATTGACGCTCACATACACGCATACAGATGTATCAGACATTGGTTGGCACTCCGTCGGTTACGACGACGAGGGTTCCAGTTGATCCGATCAACGAAACAGCCTGCTCGTGAAATTAACATGCAAGTGGCTGAGCACTCTACAGACACGTGTACCCTGAACGTAGTTCTCGGGAGAGATTCAGCGTGACACAGAGTGCGACAAGGCTGGCACTTTGAAATACAGGTACAAAAGAAACAGGAAGATAGAG
>NC_068985.1:93929680-93930764 GCF_001194135.2 Octopus bimaculoides | reverse complement strand
CACTCACTCTCTCTCTCTCTCTCTCACTCTCTCTCTCTCTCTAGGTACAGATATATGCGCAAATGCGACAAGGTCGAAGGCAAGACTGTATTTAGTACTAAATGTGGAAAAGGCAGTGCGGTGGCTTAATCGTTAGCACGCTTAGCGGCATTTCAATCGTCTTTATGTTCTGAGTTCAGATTTCGGCTCAGTCAGAATTGCCTTCCATCCTTTCGGAGCCGATAAAACGGTAACAGTTGTACAGTAGGGTGAATGTAATTGATTTACAACACCAAAACTGCTGGCCTAAATATCAAATCATTATTGACAGTAGAGTCGAATTCATTCTACATTTAAATATATGCAAATACTTTCTATGCTATTTACTTTACTGTTCTCCAGGCAATAATAATATCTTCTCTAAACTTAGGAAATCGTAAAATGTCTGTCTCGATGCCATAACGAGAGCTTAAGTGATAAACGAAAGTGCAATAACGGTCAATAGTGTTGAATTCGGTTGTAAATTAGACGTTTGGCATATAATAATATGTAGAAAACTATAACTTTTATAACGCTATCATTTGTTTTTAAATATTTACTTTGTAACTAGCTTCAGTCCGACAGCTGCGGCCATGCTGGGGTACCAACGATAACTTTGCTACACCTTCGCTACACGTTCGCTGCATGAATTTTCGTCTGATACACAGTATTTGGTGATTGAAGGACATTTATTCTGCTGCTTTCGTCGTCGTTTTCTGCCGTATGGTGTGCTTATCCATAACTCTTAATATACAGTTGTTAATTACGAATGTATGTACGTACGTACTAGGCAGTATCAGAAAGTTCCCTCGACAATCGCGGGGGATTACGTTCCGAAACACTAGCCTACACACGCGATAGGTGAAAATCTGCGAAGTAGAAACAGTACTGAACTGTTTATTTATTTTTTATTATTTTTATAATTTGTATATGTTTATTTTATTATAAATGCAAAACAACACCACGGAGGAATCGACGTATGCTTAAATAATAAACTGCACTACATGAACCGCAGTAGGTGAACTGCGATATGGAAAAGGATAACAGTATATATACACCACACACA
>NC_068985.1:93928371-93929320 GCF_001194135.2 Octopus bimaculoides | reverse complement strand
ATATATATATATATATATATGTGTGTGTGTGTGTGTGTGTGTGTGTGTGTGTGTGTGTGTGTGTGTGTGTGTGTAATTAGTTCAGGTATGCCCATGTCCTGTAAGATGAAGAAGTACAGAAGTTATTTATTCAATCTCTAAGATTTATAATACTTCGGTACTGAGAGAATATATTTGTAAATCATAGAGATAAAACTTTATAAGTTGTCGTTTTGTGTGTGTGCTTGTGTGCATATGTGAGTGTGTGGGTTTGTGTTCGCGCGCGCGTACGCTTCTGTGTATGTATCTGTGTGAGCTCGTGCCTGTATATGTGTGTGTATCTGTGTCTGCGCCTGTGCGTGTGTGCGTACGTGCGTGTATATATGTGTGCGTATGTGTTTGTCTGTGTGTCAATGTATGTGTTGCGTGTTTCGTAATCTGCAGGAGGATGTAAACAATACGAATACTGTGTACTTGTAAGAACAATAATACTATTGAGAAGAGCAACTGGAAAAGATCCGGCATTGATAAGAAACAGCAAAGAATGAGCTATAACAATGACTCTTAACAAATTATACTAATGAAATAAGCTCTACTAATTAGTCTATTCAATATACTAATGACCGACGTTTACCAAATTTACTGAATTTCTTCAAAGAATTTCTGAAGTTATCAATACAAACTATAAATTTCTTGTCTGCTTTCATTGTGCTATAGATTTTTACACCAGATAGCGTCTCTCCGAATTCTTTTGTTGATTGTCCACACGCATACATAGATTGAGTATGTGTAGGTATATATCAATATATGCTTCTACATACCTATGAATATATGCGCATATGTATACAAATATGTAAGTATTGCGCTCATAATACGTGTATAAAGTGCATACGTATACACACATGTTCTATACATGCTTATACAACTCAAAAGTATACTAATATCCAAGATATATATATATATATATATA
>NC_068985.1:93917610-93920379 GCF_001194135.2 Octopus bimaculoides | reverse complement strand
AAATAGATAGATAGATAGGTAGGTAGATAGATAGATAGATAGAGCGATCGATAGATAGATAGATAACTAGATAGATAGAGAGATAGATAGATAGATAGATAGATAGATAGATGTATACACACACACACGCACACACGCACACACACACACACACACACACACACACATATATATGTATGTATGTATGTATGTATGTATGTGTAACCATACATATTCATATTTACATTTATAAGATTATGCTCAAAGTATGGCAATACGTATATTTTGATTCATAGATCTATGTATATATACACTTGTGTTTCTGTCTGTTTGTGTTTGTGTAACTGAACTGAAAAGTTTGGAAACTTTATAATGACTCTTGTCATTATAACGCTTGTTTATTGTTTTTATATTTGTTTCTATATTTTTATACGTGTCCGTTTGCGTGTATATAGATCGACGTATAGATTCACTACATAGTTACACAGTCACACGCATATACACGGGTTTACAAAATATTCTTATATTTGTACATATGATATAGAATTTACACACATCGGCTCATAAATATGTACATTCGCATATATGTGTGTAAGTGTATGTGTATGTGCATATATATATATACATATATAAACAATATATGAGTATATGCATATATATGTACATGTATGTACATACCTTCATCTACATGTACACATAGATACATAACTGGGTACATGACGTGGCAAAAGATCATGGACAAAATGATAAACAAGGTACAACAAACAAGCAAGCCACATAGAAACATCTCCTTCATCAGCTGCCACCATTAAAACACCAGCGTCATATATATATATATATATATATATATATATATAAATAAATAGATGTATGTGAATGTATGTATGTATGTTTGTAAATATATATATATATATGTATGTATGTATGTATTTAAACTATATATCTTACACTGCGCAGTATAAAATTTTAGAACATTCGTCCAAAACGAACGAAAGAAAAATGAAAAAACAACGTACAGCTATTTTGATTCTGAAGGTATATCTCATTTCTCTATATTACCAACTCTGTAAATATATATTACCTCTTTTTTCTTTTTTAGTTTCTCGCATATATATCAAAGTTTGCCTGCTGTTGATAATGTAACTGCAATGCTAATCACTATCTTGTTTTCAGTAGCATAAGGACGCATACGTCGTCTCATCTCTAGATCATCATAGATTTTTCTTTTTTGACTTTTGTAACTCATCTACTGCGCGGAAAATTTGAGATTTATCATTATCACGCGTTCGAAGGCCGGAATCTGGCAAAATCGTTAGCACGCCGGGCAAAATCGTTAGCACGCCGGGCAAAATCGTTAGCACGTCGGGTGGCAAAATGCAATGCGCCATTTCGTCTGTGCTTAGATACTCTTCAAATTCCGACGGTTTCAACTTTTCCTTTCATCATTTCGGTGTCGACAAAATAAGTAAACAGTTGAGCATTACTGTTGATGCTATCGGTTAAATCCTCTACCGAAAACTGACTAGCCTGTGCGAAAATTTGCAACCAATATTTCCTCACCCTTTTTTTCGGAGATTGAACCATTTGCTACAAAGCGATTCTTCCATCACCTCTGAAATCGGATACACTATCATAGATGAAGACTCATTATATTTATTCAGGGGTATAAATGAAGGCATACAGTTGCTTAATATGAGTCGAGTGTGTGAAATTCCAGCTATACGATAAATAGATTATATTAAGAATAATTATTTTGTTAAAGAATGAACTAGTTAAAGAGAACATAGAACCATACAATTCTTATCCTCGAAAGGAAACAGAGAAATCAAAAGAACATTCCACTCATAATAAGCAACTATACACCTGTTTGTGCCCACACCTAGACGCACACACACATTTACATACATACGTACGTACATGCCTCTCCATGTCACATTTTAAATGATAGTTTTCCACTACGATTCGTTTGGCTTTTACGGCTGTTCAAGTGGACTAAGGTGTTTTAAAGGAGGCAGTTGATCATAGATCAGCAATCAGGTTCTTATATTTGAAAGGTTCGTCCATCAAAGAAGACTTTTCATGAGATGAAAGAAGTTATGGTGAAGATGCACCAACACACGAGGTATTCAAACACAGGCATCGCCAGTTCAAAACTGGTCGGACATTGGTGGAAACTGCTCCTATTCCTGTGCGGCTACATTTCGCCATAGTTGACGACACCATCCATAAATTGGAAGCTGCTGTTTGGAAGATCGCCGCATCACTATTCGGCAAACTGGCGCAAATGTTGAAGACAAGTGGGAAAAATCATTTACGACAATTTTCACATGCGAAACCTGTCTGCACGATGGATTCTCCGGATGCTCACCCCTTTTCAGATGCAGAAACGAGTCAATTGCTCCCAGGCTCTTTTGGCAATGTGCTAAGAAAACGAGGAGGACATATTCGGCAGACTTACCACATAGGATGAAACATGGGTCCATACCTATGATCCTGACAACTAAAATACCTATCACAAGGGTTTGCTCGTCCTGAGGGGCTAGACAATAAGACATTGTTCCAAGGCACCTTGCACTGGGACTTTAATTCAGAACCTTGTGGTTAGGGAGCAAACTTGTTACAACACTGCCACATGTATTCGTGTATATATATATATATATACATATATATATATATATATGTATGTGTGTGTGTGTGTGTGTGACTTTATATATATAAATATATATATTTATATGTATCTTTAAACACACGCACAAGTATATATATATATATATATATATATATATATAT
>NC_068985.1:93908946-93912378 GCF_001194135.2 Octopus bimaculoides | reverse complement strand
ATATTGTAAGAGGCTCCCTGCTCTCTTATATATATATATATATATATAAAAATATATACATTGCAAACTTGTCGTAAGTCTAAAACGTTGCTTTTTCAGAAAACGAAAATGTAGTCTCACCATTTCATAACAAAACCGTTGTACCCTACTGTGACAATTTTTTATATATCTTGGCATCTGAACCCAGCCGGAGATACGATAGTTTGATCAAAAGAACCGCCGCTCCAAGCAAAAATAACTATTGATAATTTGGAAATACGACAGTTTAAGATAATACCAACTAATATGTCTTTACGTTCTGCGCTCAAATTCCGCCGAGGTCGACTTTGCCTTTCATCCTTTCGGGTCGATAAATTTAGTACTATTTGCGTACTGGTGTCGATCTGATCAACAGGTCCCCTTCCCCAAAATTTCGAGCCTTGTGCCTAAAGTAGAAAAGGATATTTATTTTGATTATCCATGTAATGTTTTGGCTTACAAACTGCTTCTCTGTCCTAAAATTGCAAAGCAAAGAAATAGAATAAGTAAGCTCCCTACGGATAGAGATCTGACGATTGACTTACCTCGCGACCTTACAATCGAAACAGCTGTAAAGTAACGAAAATGATTGGATAAGTTCTCTTCTTTGTCATTTATTCATTAATTAATCTTGGCATTGGGAGACTTAGCACGAAATCAAAATGTTTCTCTTTTTCCAACGGTTTTGAATTTCTTCGTTGCATAGGAGTTTTATGTTTTCTTTGCTTTTCTGGCATGTCACATTTTTGTGCATATCCTGCCAATTCCTTAGTTACTCTCTACAACGTTTTTCTATCTCTTTTCTCAACTGCTATTTGGGTAACTTTTTCCAGGTTTCTTTATCAACTTGCAACTAGGTTTTACTTATTTATCTTTATTATAATTTTGACAATATATACATATATGAATGCGACGATCTGGCAGAAGCGTTAGCACGCCAGGCGGAATGCTTAATGGTATTTCGTCTGTCTTCACGTTCTGAGTTCAAATTCCACCGAGGTCGACTTTGCCTTTCGAGGTCGATAAATTAAGTACCAGTTGCGTACTGGGGTCGATCTAATCGACTAGCCCTTCCAAACTGTTCGGGCCTTGTTCCTAGAGTAGAAAATAATATATACATATATGTAACTAATTATCTGCATTCATTGCTTTGTCCTTTTCATTGATTTCTTTTCATCAATGCGTTTCCATCTGTCGGAAGGCATCCAAACGTCTTTCTTTTTGCTCCTTTTTCTTAAAAAAAATATTCTCTGAAATTTCTTTGATGAACTTTTGAAATAACAAACTCCTATGCTTTAAGCTCTTCATTATTAGTTACGTTTCAAACTTCTTATTTAATGGTATTCTAAAAGCATCGATGGTATTTGCGTCTTTCAGTTTGTCAAAGTAAAAATGTCTTGACATTTTGATTTCCTTTACATTTCGAACTTTTTTTTAGCGAGATCATAACTTTGCCAGTAAAAATTTGGTGACTTGACATGTTAGCACCTCTATATGCTCTATATGCTCTTGTACAGTAGATCTCTCTCTCTTGCTAATGCATAAATGGTCCAGTTCATTGGAAGTTCTATCGTGTTTGATGCTTCAAATGGTGCCATGATGATATTAATTGCCGCTAATACCAATTCTGTCGAAAACATTGAGATTACTAAGGAAATCAAACTTCCGAAAGACAATTAAGCTGCAGCTCGAAATGAAATTAATGCTGAATTATTGAAACGTGGCTATGAAAATATAAATATAAATGGTTAACTCGTGTTAACAATATGGTTAAGAATAATGGTTAACAATATTTGGGAGAATGAATGCGTACCTGATTATTGAAGACTTGGTGCCATCGTCAAGTCAGCTAAGGAGGGAAAGCTGTAACACACAATTCTCAACCCATCTCTGGTAAATCCTTTTCTCGTGCTCTCCTCAATAGATTGGAATTTGACAAAGATAGCCAGTTATTATTTTTTACCTTTAAAGCCTGGTACTTACTCTATCTGTCTCTTTTGCCAAACAGAAGAATTACGGTAAAGTAAACACACCAACAGAGAATAAGAAACTGTTCTGACCAAATTGTAGAAAAAGAAGACACATCTTACCAATATAACAGTTTGATCCTTAATTTCATAGACTATAAGAGAGCAGTTGACAGTGTCCATAGAGAAAATTTATTGCAAAACAAATAACGATGCCTATTTGCAGTGTGTGCGTATTTTTGTGCTACTTTCTATCGGTAGTATTTTTCCCCGCGTAAGGCGGCGGGCTGGCAGAAACCTTAGCACGCCGGGCGAAATGCATATCGGTGTTTCGTCTCCCGTCATGTTCTGAGTTCAAATTCCGCACTGGGGTCGATGTAATGGACTTAATCCCTTTGTCTGTCCTTGTTTGTGCCCTCTATGTTTAGCCCCTTGTGGGCAATAAAGAAATAAGAAACGTTAACACGCTGAGCGAAATGTTTAGCGGTATTTCATCTGACTTTACATTCTGAGTTCAAATTCTGCTGACGTCGACATTGCCTTTCATCTTTTCGGGGGTCGAGAAATTAAGTGCTAGTTGCATACTGGGGTCTATCTAATCGATTTGTGTCCTTCCTCAACAATTTGTGTCCTCGTACCTATATTAGAAAAGAGTATCTTTCCCCCGTATTAAAGTCACTAGCACAATTGACTTCCCCCCAAAAAACCATGTTCATTTTTTATTTTAGAATCTGATATTATTTCGATCGATATATAATTTTTAAATCATTTTGCTTTCTTCCTCAGACTATTCTAGAATTTTCTCCATATATTATCCCCCACGGCAAGGTAATATCTAGAGGGGTAGTCTTTCACATTTGACAACCGGCTTCCAACTTTGGGTTATGTATATATACGCGTTTGTCTGTGCGAGTAAATGGATATGTGTATATGCCGATATCTTTATGCGTATGTGTGTATGAACGTGTATGCGTGTGTGTATACGTGAATGTGTGTGTATGCATATACAGTTTCATGTATATTTGTATGCGTGTATATGTATATGTTTGAATTTTTCTGTATATGTGTGGATGTATATATCCTTGTACGTCTATGTGTATGGCCGTATGTATATATCGTTAGACGTACACATGTATGATTGTATGTATACATAAGTTTCTATGTAAACTTTTATGCATGGATGTATATGCACTTGTATCTATACGTGTATGTGTGTATGTTTATATGTTTGTACGTATAAGTGTTTGCATGCCTGAATATATGTTTGCATAAGTATGTGCATGTGTGTGTACATGCATTTTCATGAATAGGTGTATATGTGTATGTATATGTATATGTGTAGGTGTTCATCCAAGTTTGTTAGTATATGTGTTGTACATGTTACTCTGTGTATATATGTATGCATGTCACTATGTATATATATATATATATATATATATATATATAT
>NC_068985.1:93907680-93908000 GCF_001194135.2 Octopus bimaculoides | reverse complement strand
TGTGTGTGTGTGTGTGTGTGTGTGTGTGTGTGTGTGTGTGTGTGTGTGTGTGTGTGTGTATCTGTACGTGTATTTATGTGTGTGTGAGTGTGTGTGTGCGTGTAAGTATGACGTATTTAAATTTTTGTTTGCAAGATTCCAACTTGTCAAGCAAAGTGACAAGTCTACTTTGTTTGAGACAGCAGAGTTTCAGAGATTTGTGAATATGTGAATGGAAGTTAATGTTTGTATGGTGGTTGGCGTGGGTTTATATGCGAGTGTGTGAAGGCATTATTTATGTATGTGCGTTTGTGTTATACTTGTATATGTGATTACGTGTA
>NC_068985.1:93902824-93906513 GCF_001194135.2 Octopus bimaculoides | reverse complement strand
CCCACCCACACTTTTTTTCTTTAGACTAAATACCCCGAATGCCCCCTACAGGATATCAAGGAAAGCATGTTGTTTTAACCATCATCCTTTAGATCCGAAGAAGATCTTGCACATTTTGATAGCCCAAGTTATCCTTATCATTTATATAGAATGAATTAAGAATTTCTGATCTCTCATTTACTTCCCAAATTCAGCCATTCTTTGCTCTATATGAGTTGGTATATATGTTTCTATGTGTGCATGTGTATATATATGTATGTATGTATGTATGTATGTATGCATGCATGTATGCATGCATTTATATACGTATATAATATAGCGTTTTACGTATACATAAACAGGAATGTGTACGTGTTTATATATCAATATACAATCTCGGTTATGCTTTCGTAGGACTTCTGTGTAATATTTATCTACAGGCGTGATAATGAGCTAAGAAGTATGCTTACCAACCACAAAGTTCCGATTTCAGTCCCAATCCATGCTACATTTGGGCAAGTGCCTTCTGCGATAGCCTCGAGCCATTCAAAAGTTAAAATCTCCTGGGCAACCTATTTCTACAACTATTCACAATTCATTTTACTTCCTCAGATACTTATATCTGATATGTTATTCCAAAATGTATACTTTTTGACAACAACATTCCACCGGTATTCTTATTATGTGTAAATGTGCTCTCCACATCATTGTAACTTTTTCATGTCTTAAAACCATTTCTACAAATTGTTTTCTGCAGTGTTTTTGCCATTATATCATTTCTGATAGGTACTTATTATCGAGATGACATTCCCTGACTACTGGTTATGACTCTAATGACATGGCATATTCGCTGTTTATTCCCTGGAGCCCTCACCGATTGCAATATCTGGGTTTATTCTTTCGAGACATTCATACCAACTTTGTATTTCATATATTTGTTGTTATTTTCTGTTGTTGAATTTAAAAAAGTTTAATCTTAGATATGAAAATTAATATTATAGTCATTCGTCCTCCATACACTACGCTGTTTATTTATAGAACTTTAGCATCGAGCTCTCTAATAATATTCTTAATTTTTATATTCTGATAAACCAAAGCGCTTGGGTTAAATGTTCTGATGTGATGAGGGCTATCTCTCCTTCTGTATCCCTGGCCAGGGTCAAAGAATATTTTCTACGGAGGTCCTTTCAAGCTTTCATGTTTTATTTCACTCATGGATGAAGAATCGCCGTGGATGCACTGCAACATTTGGTAGCTAGTAAATAATGCGAAATGGAGTAGGTTCGACTTTCAAAGTCTCTTTATATTAAACCTCAGCTACAGAGATTCAGGAAAGACCTTAAACGTTACTGTTGATGTGGAAAGGTCACATCTGCATCTCATATCCAGTCAAGTAGCCCAAATTTTAATATATAGTCTCGATTATATCACTACTGATACGGATTAAACTTCTTGTTTTTCATATTCCAGATTTTTTAACGGTGTATCAACGTATCTCTTACTGAAGGGGTACTGGCTGTCCCCTTCGTCTCTCTGTAGACCGAATTTCTTCTTGATTGTTTCTTTCGGACATTCTCACCTGATAAAAGTGTTTCTGACAGCATTTAGCCCTTTTTTCCAAGTTCTTCATGTCTTTTCTAGAATTCTATTTTTAATATTTTAAAACATTTCTTTCTAATTTGTTTTCCATTTTGGATTTTGTTTACATTAGATATATATTGTCACATGTCTTTTTTTCTCTCTTTCCTATCTTCGAAACCCATGTTGATGAGTTTTCTTATTTTTAATTTTACTTAAAAGTGTTCAGTTATCTGGTATCTCCAAGATACTACTTAACGATTGCGGAAAGGGAACGTAACCCTACCCCCTTATTTACTAATATAATAGCTTATTAGTTTCCTGTAATTACTCTCGCTCGACTATGTCAATGACTGTCAACATCAACATGGTCGGTCTCTCTTCAATACTACTTCAGTATGGTATGCATTGCACTATAGGTTTCATAATGAATACGTCTTCTCTTTCAAGCATTTATACATTTCGCTTCTCTTCCCTCGATACGCTTCCTATCATGACTTTCCTATGATTACTGGAAGTTGCATGGGGTGAAGTGCTGCTTCACTCAATGTGGATTATACATAAGTATATACATGTGTAGTGGAGGTTCATGGCTTAGTGGTTTGAGCAGTGGACTCGCGGACGAGGGAACGCGGGTTCGAATCTCAGACTCGGCGATGTGTGTGTTTATGAGCGAAACACCTAAGCTTCACATCGCTCCAGCAGAAGGTGAGGGCGAACTTCTTCTTACTCTTTCGCCACAACTTTCTCGCACTCTTTCCTCTTACATCTAGCATCTCACTTGCGACGGACCGGCGTCCCGTCCAGGTGGAGAAATTATACGCCAATGAAACCGGGAAAACGGCTCTTATGAGCCAGGCATGGCTCGAGAAAGAACAGGCCTGAGAAATGTTTCCGAGGAAGTCTAGCGCTTGTCTGTTCATACATGTCTTTGCTCTCCACACACACTTGTTTATTAATTGAAAAGTCTACCGACGAAGGCCGATATAGTTTAGCACCAGTGTCATCATATACGTTGCTATCAGAACGCAAAAGATATGGAAGAGAGGCGCAGGAGAGTTCGTCAAACCAGCTGACAACTCTGTCAATCCATTACTTTGGATTCGTAGATTTCTTTTTATCGACTTTGAAAGGAGAAAACACAAAGTTAAACGTATCAACAATGTAACCAGAGTGTAGAGATTTAGAACAAAGACCACGAATCGTTTCATTTTATCCAGCACCCTATCGACTCAATCACGTTGTCATATATTACGCAAGCATCCATCTGCAATCTGACATCGTGACTGTTGTTAAATGCGGGCTCTCTGTTATCATATAAAGCATCATAATTTCTACAACCATGTGAAGTCTATTTACTGGAATATGTTGTCAACGAAATGTTATTTGCGTATTGGTCTCACTTTTGAGAGAATAAATTACAATCAGTGAAATTCCTCTTTCGCTCAATAAATGTTACTTGCTGGCGTAATTATTTCGTTGTGATATAATTCCGCTCAGGTTCCAGTATATTTTCATTCTAATCATACAACCAACACACGATATTATTTCGCCATTTTATAGCTCTGGTTAAATATAAATACATATAAGCTTCTAAATAAATCATTCCGTGTACAGAAAGAATATTAATAAACTTTTTGAAATTGTCACTTTTGTGTAAATAGCGTTCATTGATAAATACTATTAGCATTGGGCTTGTTTCCCTTTCCTCTCTCAATTTGCTGCTTGTAACATCAAATGCCCATCACAGAAACGGAAATGGTAAAATTAGGTAATAATTCGCTCTCTTCTCGAATAAAGAAAAATATCATCATCATTGTAACAAATGATTGCATAATTTAGTCAAATCAGAAGAGAATTATGTAACAAAGGTAATTCTATCAAAATAGATTACGTCCATATAAATATATCAATGGAAAGACACGTGAATCGCAGTTCATTCACGTTACACTTTAGACAGAGGAGTCATACACAAACACACACACACACACAAGCGCGTGCACATACGCATAGGCACACACGAACACATATACACACATGCATTTTTGTGTTTGTCTTTATCCTTATATACGTGTACATGTACACACACTTTGATATACATGTATACATAAGCATATATATATATATATATA
>NC_068985.1:93900280-93902725 GCF_001194135.2 Octopus bimaculoides | reverse complement strand
GAAAACAAAAACGTATATAATTATGAACAACTCAAAATTATAACTAAGAAGGTTAAAACACCTTTACATGTTAGAAATAGCAGCTAAAACCACTATAAACCCATTATTAAATCATTTAATTTCTCTTCACGATAAAAACTGTCCCTGTGCAACATGGCAAATAGAATCCACAACTTGAAAGAAATGGTCAGTTCCCCCTATTGCAATTCCGGCGTTAGGGACGACTAAAGGGACCCACTCGTCTCGTCAGGAGAAATATTCCTATAGATAGAAATCAAAACAAGACTTTACCTTGGGGCTAGTATGAATCCCGATCAGCAATATAAATGTTTTCACTTCTATCTACACAATCAAGCCTTGAATTCAAATGCCATGCACAGCATCTGTGTGAAAAGACCGGTAATCTCGAGGTGCGGGAGTGTTCGTCAGACCCGCTGACAATTCTGTTCGTTAGACCCGCTGACAACTCTGTCAATCCATTGCCTTACAATCGTACATTTCTGTTTATCGACGCTGAAGGGAGAAAACGCAAGGTTAATCGTACCAGCAGTGTAATCAGAGTGTAGAGCCGTGATCCCATGTTTTACGGTTGGTACCAGACATTCTACCTGTTCTACCTGTTCTACCTGCTCTGCGTTTTCTACTAGAGATTCTACCTTTTCTACCTGTTCTCTGTATTGTCTTCAGATCTTCTGTTTCTCTGTAGCACTTGAGAGTCGTTTGCACCACATATCGAGAACATTTCATCTGCTGAGCAAATTGCCTTCGAGACATTCCCCCTGATGAGCTACGATTTGATCTGGCTCACACTGATGGTGTGGGCCTGCATGTCTGCCACAGGACCCGGAGAAATGTTTTTATGTCAAAGAAGGATGATTGCCCCTTATCTTTTGTTTGTTTCAGTCATTGGACTGCGCCCATACTGGGTTATAGCTTCCAAGGTTTTTAGTCGAGCAGACTACACCAAGACTTTTCTTTAAGTCTGGTATTTATTCTAACGTTCTCTCTTGGCAGAACGCTAAGACGTAGGAATGTAAACAAACCAGCACCAGTTGTCAAGCAGTGGGGTGAACAAGCTACAGACATAGTCGCATATATACATGACGAGCTTCCAAACAGTTTCCCTTCTATGACATTCATTCATAAACTCAAATAGCACTTTTTATGCGAGATTATCGTAGAAAACACTTGCCCAATATGCTGCAGGGTGGTTTTGAACTCCAAACCAATTGATTCCAATTGGTGCTTCCTTACCTCATACTCATTATATGTAACGTGGATTGTAAAAAAACAACCAGAAGAATCCTATTCTGTAACTGTCACTTTCAACTAGATATCATGTTTATGGTAATTCAATTCAATGTAATTTAAGGCTTACACCAATTTGAATATGTTTTGAATGTTCTATTATGATTATATAAATGGTATCCCTAAAATATGCAGAATCTATTTGACAAGTGGAAAATACAAACAAAAAAAACAAGATGACGTTACGCAATAACTCCATATTGAAGTTAGCAGCTGCAAAACTGAAATAATGTACATTACATACATGTATGCAGTTATATGTTTGTAAATATCTACATACACAAACACACACACATTCACACACATATATGTGTATACACATTTATGTGTATACACATATATGTATATATACATACATAAATAAATACATATATATACAAATATATACATACACACACACACACACACACACACACACACACACACACGCACATACATATATAGTAAAATTTACAGAATAACAAAACACGAAGACAGGTGTATGAACAACAAGCTGGTGTTTTAGTTTGACACTAGAGAAAGCAAAGTATTTTACGTTTCGAGTCTACGCTCTTCAACAGAAAGGAATAAAATACAATAAACAAAGCGGGAATGAAAAAACAAACTTGTGGATTTGACGATCAGTCATGGTGACGTATGCATCCACCATGTTAGACCGCGGAAATCTACAAGTCTTTTTTCATTCTCACACTGTTGATTTTCTTTTATTCCCTCCTGATGAAGAGCGTAGGCACGAAGCGTAAAATACTTTTTCATTTTTCCAGGCGTCAAGGTTACTTGCGGCAAATCCTAGAAGGAATAACCGAATCATTAAAAGCCGTGATAAATGTGATAAATGGGAAAGATTGCATGCCCTGTTGGCAATTGTTGATTTGAAGTGGGAGATAAAATGTGGCCATTGAATAAGGCGAGTATTGCATCTATTATTGTTGGAAGAGTGGAAACTAAGTAAGGAACCCACCAACTGGTTTGAGAAGATACGAATGAATGTGCGCATAGAGCAACTTCAGAATACAGAGTTGTTTGAAACCACACGAATCTTTCGAGCTGCTCTCTCAGTCAATAAATAATAATAATAATAATAATAATAAGAAGAAGAAGAAGAAGAAGAAGAAGAAGAAGAAGAAGAAGAAGAAG
>NC_068985.1:93888332-93900113 GCF_001194135.2 Octopus bimaculoides | reverse complement strand
GAAGAAGAAGAAGAAGAAGAAGAAGAAGAAGAAGAAGAAGAAGAAGAAGAAGAAGAAGAAGAAGAAGAAGAAGAAGAAGAAGAAGACATACAAAAATCAACATTGCTTGAAATCTTAAGAGTTCTCTGCAGATTTCTTGATCATGATTAGTAAACAAAAGTCACCTTAGTCTATTCAAAAATATAAATATTCAGTTCGATTCATTCGACTAAAGATATTTCAAGGTGGTGTCTCAGGATGGTCGCTGCCCAATGACTGCCACAGTTAGAAGCTAAAAGATTAAGGTAAAAGGTATATGTTTGTGTAGTCAGCAACGCAGAAAATATGAATGCGTGTATTACAACCGGGTAAATGTAGAAGGGTATTTATGTATTTGATTTCTGGTAAATATAGTTGTGTGGTAAGAAATTTATTTCCCAATCACATGGTTCCAGGTTCATTCCCACTGCGTGGCATCTTGATCAAGCGTCTTCTAATATAGCTTTTTGCCAACCAAAGCCTTCTGGCCGTTTAATCTTACACATGTTCCTTATTTTGATTTGATCACAACATCAGCATCTCCGGAAATGTTGGCAAAGGCCACGAGCACTTTCTTGTGCTTGCTTCGTTAGTCCTCCTCCACCACTTCCTCTTCTTCTTCTCTTTCACTTCTCCTGCTTCTTAATGAATAATCTAGCTGACAACTTGCCATAGCAAAATTATTAGATTCGGCTGTGTGAGATTTATAAATATTTTCAACTCAATAGTCATGATTAAGGTGATTATTATATGAAAGATATGATCTGCAAGAGTAAATCATTTCAAGCTTTGTCATGATATTAGAAATATATTCAACCCTATCAATAAAGGTCATTATATTTCTATTATCGCTATCCAACTATTCTCTATTTAGCAGCATTTCCTTTGTTGCATTATTCTCTTTGGGTTTCAGTGAATTAAACAATCAAATTAGTATACATCATAACAGAAGGTGATGTAATTTCGTATTAGAGAATATGAAGCGCTATCACCTAATTTTGATATTTCAGTATATATATGGAAGATATTAGATGTTACACGCACCATTTTGAGACAGAAGAGAGAAACAGGCCAACCGACCGGTCTGCTAATAATATTTATCAGTGAATGCAGTTTCACTAAGATGACATATTCAGCAAGTTTATAAATATACCATTTGATCTCGATCTGAGTGAGCGATGAAATTACATGTTCTTATTGATAATCAGAGATGAGATAGAGCTATTCTTAACAACTTACGGATATTCTTCGTTATATGCAGTAACATAGGTTTTTGTGGAAGAAAAAAAAATAAAAAAACATTTCCAGTGAAGTAATGCCAAACAATCGAATTCGTATGAAGGGATGCTTAGTAGTAAATGAACGGGCGATTGAGATCTTAAGAAGCAGTAAAGATAGAGAAGTGATGAAAAAGCTTGCCTCTCAGTCGTTTAATCCCTGGTTCAGTATAATTGACATTCTGGTGTATTCATGGGATTCGTTATACACTCCACATCATTCCGTTTGTAGATTCACTGGGTTTTCTTTTATAATGCATCTCTCCACAGTTCTTATCAGCTTAAATAACTATTTACATTTTGATACTTCTATAAACAAGAGGCAGCGTCTTCGAACCAGCATCATGTTGATGCGGGGTCACCCCATCTGATAAAAACTTGTTACACAAACCAAGTATTATTTAAATTACATCCTGTAACTTTTCTGAAAAGAAAAAAAAGAAGTAAAAATACGCTACATAAGGCGTTTAATTCAGTTCTATATTTAAGAGATGAGGAATTATTTACATTATTTACATTCGTCGGATATTTGTCCTCATCTTGTTTGTTGTAAACACAACGTTTCGGCTGATATGCCCTCCAGCCTTCATCAGGTGTCTTAGGGAAATTTCGAACTTGGGTTCTCATTCCTGAAGTATTTTTGATGTTCTTCTTCTTCTTCTTCTTCTTCTTCTTCTTCTTATTATTATTATTATTATTATTATTATTATTATTATTATTATTATTATTATTATTATCATTCCCTAAGATTCCGAGTTCGATTCCAAGCAGTGACCTGAATAATAATAATAATAATAATAATAATAATAATAATAATAATAATAATAATAATAATAATAATAATAATAATAATAATAATAATAATAATAATAATAATAATAATAATAATAATAATAATAATTATAATTTGAGGTCTCTGGGTGAGACTTGGATCCAACTTGTACAAATGCAAAACAAAAGTCAAACATAAAATAATAATAATAGTAATAATAATAATAATAATAACATCGAAAAATACCCGAGGAATGAGAACCCAGGTTCGAAATTTCCCCCAAGACACCTGATGGAGGCTGGAGGGTATATCAGCCTAAACGTTGTGTTACCAACAAACAAGATGCGGACAAATATCTGTCAAATTAATTACGATGGCGACAAGAGATAACAAGGGATTGTTGCATGGTTACTCGGTATACAATAAATAGCAGGCAAATAACAACAAACGTTGTCTTACAAAAGGATCATTACACAACAGATCCATTGTTTTAGAGAAAACAGGTTGATCATCTCGTAAATACACCTTTCCTGAACGAGAACCGCTGAGTGCTACACGAGAATGGCCACATCACTAGTCTAGGGATTCCAAACATAATGATCGCTACCACGTCGCATCTGAAAAAAGTCATTCATATAAATTTAAGAAAGTTATTGATATATTTCGATAATGAGACTAAAAATTATTATAGTCTTTCTACTTATCTAAAGTGAGAATAAATATAAAAATTGCCCTTAAGAAAAAGATACTTTGTTTTATGTTTTGCCCGTTACCACACACATTCACGCAAAAGTTTCTAGGGTTAATTAACAAAAATACTTCTGCTTTTTCTTCTGACTGTTTTACTTTCTTTCTTTCTTACATGACATAGAGGTAGAAGTGCACTGGCTATCACCGAGACTGGTTATCAGCTGGCTGAAATGCTTCTCAAAATTATTTCACTAGTCTAGACTCCTTTAAACTAACTAACTGTTAGGGTATAATGGTCGAGTGATATAAGAAATTCAGACTACATATCAAAACCAAGAACAGGATTTCTAGCTGATGTATACTTAGTGCCCGTTAACTAAATTTACTCGACAAGTCAAGCACCTCTCATAGAACTCATTTACCAAAAGGAACCGTATAATGGAATTCAATCGATATCACATAATAAGAAAGTAAAGCACATGACTATGCAGTCATCGAAGCCAATACGTGCACGCGTTGACAAAGTAAATCGTATAATAAATATAAATTAGAGATCTTCAATAAAATCTCATGGATTTACTATTCATACAAATGTGTAAAATTCGAGTAATTTCAATGTAAATAATTAAATATATTTGTCAGCTAAATGATCAATTATTTTAGAAATGTTTAAGAGATATTTAGTATATAGTAAAATAATAATATTGTCATTGTTTTATTTCGAATTCCTTTCAATTCACAAGGCATTGTGTGTATTCGAAATTGCTTGAGCTAAGTAATTGAATGTCAAAACGAAAGTCAATTGTTTCTGAAATTGCTTTGGATAAGCATTTTATTCTGCTTCTCAAAATGCAAAACTTCACTTATTGCATGCAAGACATTAGATATCAAGTCGAATTTCCTATTTCACATAGAAACACTTCTGCAAACAAGACATATTTCTTTATTTGATTTGGGATACTTTCAAACTGTTTTGTGTGTTCTCTATTAAATTTTGCTCCATACCTTGTCAAATATGCTTTCGTTATACACACACTACAAACTGCTTATGTCGATTTAGTCCAATGAAAAGTAGATTTACACAAGTTAATTTGCCTTCGTTGTCTGAATACAACGAAAAATTGGAGATAAACACCAGTTTTATGAGACACTACGGTACAATAATAAAAACAATTCTGTCCTAATTCAAGCAATTTCCCACATCATTTTCTAATACAGAACCTTATTATTCCATCTTTTATTATAAATATAAACGGACTCTTGGCAGGTATTTTAATCCTATTACTTTTATACTGTATGTGTTCATTCTATATCTCATTGGGGAAGCCGATGCGTTTAAGTGAGCAATTATGAAACGTTGTCAGTCATGTCCCTTTGCTGGAGTTTGTTTTGTATTCTATGAGTTCTTTCATTCATTTTATTTCCTTTCCTTATTTCTAACTTGTGGACATGCAATGGCTCATTGGTTAGGGCAGCGGACTCGCGGTCGTCGGATCACGGTTTCGATTCCCAGACCGGGCGTTGTGAGTGTTTATTGCACCTAGGATGGTGGCGAACCCTGCTGTACTCATTCACCATAACTTTCTCTCACTCTTTCTTCCTGTTTCTGTTGTACCTGTCTTTCAAAGGGTCAGCTTTGTCGCACACTGTGTCACGCTGAATCTCCCTGAGAACTACGTTAAGGGTACACGTGTCTGTGGAGTGCTCAGCCACTTGCACGGTAATTTTAAGAACAGGGGGTTCCGTTGATTGGATCAACTGGAACCCTCGTCGTCGTAACTGACGGAGTGTCACGATTTCTATCTTAATATGTATCTTATATTTATACAGGGTATACAAACAGTCTCTCTGCAGTGATTTTTTTCATCCTGACTCTCTAAGAGTCAGACTTTCTAAGATCTCAGTTGTTAAGTTCTCATCAGCTTGTAGGAGTGTCTTATCTGAAACAATAAGACGGTAGATTGTTTCTGTAACTCGAAATAATGCACAGCGATAAAAGCGAAGTTCCCAAAGCATATTCGCTTAAAAAATTGTTTTTGAACATAAACTCAAATCAGTTGAGGAAGTCTGTTCTTTTACAATTTGTTGTTCATTGGTTATTTTTCTGGAAAACGAATTTCAAGGGCAAATCGTAAAAGACAGTAATGCCTTGTCTGTAATCTATCTAGTAAAGTTTCTATTAACACAATACACTTTCAAGAAATATCTTGGAAATTGATTAATACAAGTTTCGTAATCGATGACAACGAGAAAGCTTCTCAAATGTCTATAATATCGAATTTACGCATAACTGACATACACTAAGTATGTATCTGGAAACGTTTGCAAGATATTAAAACAATTCCTTTTTTTGTTTCCCGAAAGGCACCAATAAATCTGAAGATTACTAGAACCTTGCGAAACTTTGTAATCATAGCTGACAACTCATAATAAACTCTAAACTAAACTCTGATGTCTAATATTGCTATAATTATAACTTTTACAAGAAATACTTTCTTCCTTTCCTTTTACATAGAACAGGTTTTCGCAGCTGGAGAATATCAATTTAACGAAAAACATTACGAATGAAGAACATGATGTATTTTCAATGAGAAAACTGGAAAATATTAGATTCAGTGAGTTTTATGTGATTGTATGTCTCTTGTCAGATATCTCTTCAATGTTAAATGTAGCAATATTACTTAACAGCTGTTAGTGTTCCTACTGCAATGATATAAGCTGGTAGTTTTGCAGAATCGGAAGAGTATCGAACAAAACTGTTTTCTGTATTTAATCATATGGATTTACAGTTCAAATCCCAACGGAGTTGACTTCATTTATTTATTTTGCAGTTGATAAAGAAATAAAACAGTCCTGGCTAATATTGGCACTCCGTCGGTTACGACGACGAGGGTTCCAGTTGATCCGATCAATGGAACAGCCTGCTCGTGAAATTAACGTGCAAGTGGCAGAGCACTCCACGGACACGTGTACCCATAACGTAGTTCTCAGGGAGATTCAGCGTGACACAGTGTGAAAAGGCTGACCCTTTAAATTACAGGCACAACAGAAAGTAAGAGTGAGAGAAAGTTGTAATGAGAGAGTACAGCAGGGTTCGCCACCATCACCTGCCGGAGCCTCGTGGATCTTTAGGGGTTTGTTGAACTGAAAGCAGCAATCACAGCAGAAATCAGAGAAATTGATAATAAACACTCACAGCGCCCGGTCTGGGAATCGAAACCGCGATCCTACGACCGCGAGTCCGCTGCCCTAACCACTGGGCCATTGCGCCTCCACCCTGGCTAATATGCCCCACCATAATTTGACTATAATTTACTTATACATCTTTACATTTACAAAAGACTAGCAGATTTGTTAGCGCGTAAAATAACATGTTTCGTATACATTTGGGTTTCATACCGTTCAAATTCCATCAATATTTGTCCTTCATCTATGCAAAGGCGATAATATACGTACTAAGTTGTCGACTAAATTAACTGCTCCCTATTTTCCAAATTCTTGACCTTTTATGATCCATTAATTTAAGCAAAACCTCCCTTTACAAGAGTGGAGTGGCAAGTTCTACTCCACTCAGAAGAGAAAGTCGCACTTAGCAATTTCATCTGAATTGACGCACGTCGCACACCTATAACATCATTCACATATCACTTACGAATATGGCAGCTAGGTAAATCGCGTCTCTTGCAACGAGACGTTTTACCACGTTTTTCGCAATAAATTCTTTATTTTATAATCTGTATTTTTGTGCTCTATGTAAATCTGGATCTTTTTTAAGAGTTAATAAATTTTTTATGGGTTTTGTTTTCCTTTTTTTTTTTTTGAACCCTGTATATGATTTTAAAGTTGAAGCTATGTCCTGTTACTCTTTATTGGTGTTATACTTTGTGCAGAGATTCTGCGTTCACCTTCTAGTCTCATAATGCTTTAGATATTCTTCCGCGCACCGAACTCACACTCCGAAATCCTCTCCCACTCTTTCGTCTTCAACTATTTCTACTTTTCCCTATCGACACACACCAGTCTCATTGTCTCTTACTTCTATACTGTTTCCGGTTTTTCATTTCTACTTTTGCCACCTTAGCCATTGTCACTTGCTTCTATAGCACTGTTACTATTCTCGCCATTTTAAGTTATATTTCTGTTGCACTCTCTCACATTATCTTCCGTCATCTTGCAATCTGTTTCTCCTTTTCTTTGTATTTATACTATCTCTTTCCCTCTCTCCCTCTCTCCCTCTCTCTCTCTCCCTCTCTCTCTCTCTCCCTCTCTCTCTCTCTCCCTCTATAATTATCATTTCTCTCCTTTTATTTCCTCGCTTACTTCTTCCATTTATTCCCTCTCCACTCCTCTCTTTCTCTCTGTTATTCCTATTCTCAATCTTTATAATTCCGTCTCTCGTCACTCTTCATATCAGAACTCCATTATTGCCTCATGCTTCCCTCCCACCCGCCGCTTCTTCTTTTTTAGCTTAACATACATTTATCTTGTTATCAATCTCTGTTTTCTTTGTTACTCTTTCCACTCGTTTATTTCCAGCTTTCCTCTCTTTCTTTCGATATCACACCCTTTTACACTGGCTTTGCTTTTCGCTTTCTCTCAGCCGCTCTCTTCCTCGTACATTCTCTTCTTTATTTCTGTCTTTAACCCTGTGTTATTACCTTTTATCTATAATAAAATCAACATCACTTTCACTCCCTTCCTTCTCTCTCTTTCACTCTCTCATTCTTTGTTCTTCTCTCTCACTCCCTCATTCTCTCTTATCTCTCTCCTGTTTCACAATGTTTCTCAATCTGAGGCTATTAAATTTCCTTCCTACATCTGCCATCAGCATTCTTTACTCCGCTCCACCCTCATGTCTCAACCCTCAGTAATTATTTCTTTTTATATGCCTTCTATTTGTAATTAGGCTGCAGGCGTAGGGGTGGCTGTGTGGTAAGTAGCTTGCTTACCAACCACATGGTTCCGAGTTCATTCCCACTGCGTGGCACCTTGGACAAGTGTCTTCTACTATAACCTCGGGCCGACCACTCTTTAACAGTTCCATTACTACGTCTCTACCAACAGACAAAATTATATTTTAAGCATTTGATATAAAACAAATATATATTTCAGTCCATAACTGGTGAAAACGAAATCATTGTATATACTAAGCTGTTAGCATGAACATTTTAAGAATTCTCAAGCTCTACTGGTGACAGGTCAAATACCGTATATTATTAGGAAATCATAACTTCTATACAAATGAAAGAAATCGTTTATATCAGTCAGGTTTCATGGAATTAAACTCATTTCTTTTGTCACTGCACTTTCAATATTTGGACGCATGAAGTCCCTCCATGAATTTCAGTTTCAAAATGGTATTATTCCAATTGGATTTTTGTAATACGTTTAGTCACTATTTTAATAATTTATTTATAGAATAAATGATAAAATATTAAAGTTCCATGATAGTTTTAAGCAAAATTTGTTTTACTTTCAGGTAGTTGAATGTCCTCATTTAAAATGCATGAACAGGATTCTTCTCACATTACCTTGTGGAATAGATTATTCATATTGAGCATGTATCTATTGCAATGTATATTAGATAATTCAGCTGTGTTTTAAGCTGAATATAGCTTGATATACTGGCTATGGTTAAAATATCATATAAACTGATTCCAATCCCAGGGAAACAAATTTATATTCGATTCACGTTTCGTGGCACAAGGACCTTTCAGAGTTAAATATTTTCTCATCCATTTTGTATTTAGAAGTGTTGTTTCACTATTTACTATTGGATTCTGGTTGAGTTCGAATTCTGCCTCAATGTCTAGGTACTGCTTCTTCAACTTGCCTATTTTGGAATGTTACTACTACTACTACTACTACTACTACTACTACTACTACTACTACTTCACAGACGCACAAACACACACACATATACACATACTTATATACATATATTTATAGATAGAATGCATTTGGGAAGTGTTTTTATTTCGATGTTTATGGAGTTATCACGTTATCTGTACCGGTTCTTTTTACGTTGCATTCACGTCCTAATTGTTTACTACCCGCCAAGGGCGAATAGTTTTGTGTCATCGGAGCAACTCATTAGGTTGGCCAAGTGTACTTTTTACCTTATAACCGACAGAGTGATGATAACTAATAATGGCCCAAGAACCGTGCGCTGAGGTATACCATTTATTACTATTTGCAACAACGGATTGACTCATGCCTCATAGGAGTCACTCTCCGTGTTTTCTTATGACACCAAGATCCTTTAACTTATGACAGATGACAGGTGGCGAGCTGACGGAATCGTTAGCATGCCAGGAAAGATGCTTAGTGGCATTTCGTCCGTTTTACGTTCTGTTATCGACATTGCCTTTCCTCCTTTCAGCGTCGATAAAATAAGTACCAGCTGAGAACAGGGGTCAATTTAATTGGTTTACCCCTCCCTCGAAATTGCTCGCGTTGTGATAAAATTTGAAATTAATAGCTAGGCTTTATGGGCATTGTTATTACAGAAATATATATGGAATGGCGAGAAAATATTCGAGTTCGATCTTTGGATGAGTAACTACCTTAACGAATGTTGAAATGAAAGTGATCTGAGCAATAAAGATATCTGGCATTGTATACATAAGAGACAGTCACCTTGATTTGCATATATAATCTTTATGAAGGCATTATCGAAGTAAGAGAAATTAGAAGACACCTATTCCATCAAAATGGCTAAGAAGGTTGTTGTAGTAGTTGTTGTTTGACTCAAAGTGAGATTTTATATGTTACCTAATACAACGTTTGGTCTTAGGAAGAATGCATCTAAGACTATATTGTTCAAAATGTTCTTTGTATTTCTCCAAAAATTCGACTTTGATTGAACGTTCGATCTACTTTATCCAGCAGGTCAAGCGTCAGGTTCCAGGCTCTCTCACTATAAAACTAAGACGTGAAAACAATTGCGCCATATTTGCGATAATTAATCTGAAGGTTAGAGTGAGCAATGTCGCTATACCGTACGGCAACAAATTTAAATGGAACAATCATGATGAGAAAGTTATTGAGTACAATGATGTTTAATGTGTTTATCCTAGTAATTTTACTTATAGATAACATAGAAATGCAAAATGTACGTATATAATCATGGTTTATAGAAAGCATTCATGAAATACTTTTAATAATTCGAAATTCGCAAAAGGAAACAGGATGTCTGGAGAAATAATCAATCGTTTAGAAATATTAAAATTATTTCCTTGTTTGTTTTCAAGTATTTCTGGAATCTTTTTTAAGAAATATTGATTGAAGAAAAAATAGAGAGTAACATTTTATACATTTGAGTATCATTTTTAGGAAAAATATATTTCTCTTGAAATTATCTAAAGAGAAAA
The DNA here is from genome assembly GCF_001194135.2 of Octopus bimaculoides. NCBI lineage: Eukaryota > Metazoa > Mollusca > Cephalopoda > Octopoda > Octopodidae > Octopus > Octopus bimaculoides. The sequence continues at coordinate 93,889,983 of NC_068985.1, read as the reverse complement.
AGAAAACGAAAAATGGTTTTACTACTAATAATATGAAATCTAAATGGACAATAATTTACACAAATAACCATGTTTTGGCTGTTTTGCTGAATTAGTTTTGAAAGATAGTTTTGTGTATATACTGTCCGATTAATAATTGAAAGAAAGATTCACAAAAAATGTTCAGACTTTATGTTTTTGACATTTTGAAAATAGAAAATTACTAATGAGAAGTAGATGCGATTCGAAATTTGTCTAAATACTGATACAATTAAATGATAAGGCACGAGCTGGCAGAATCGGTAGCACGACGGCGAAAAATGCTTAGCGCTATTTCGTGTCTTTACATTCTGAGTTCAAATTCCGCCGAGGTCGACTTTGCTTATCATCCCTTCGGGGTCGATGAAAATAAGTACCAGTGGACGTAATTGCTGGCCTTGTGACAAAATTCGAAACCGATATTACTAATCTAGAGGTCAACGAGCTGGCAGAATCGTTAGCACGCTGAGAAAAACACAGAGCGGCTTTACATTCCGAGTTCAAACTCCGTTGACGTTGACTTTGCCTTTCCTCCAGTTGCATACTAGGGTGAATGCAATCGACTTAACCCCCCCTCCTTCGAATTGCTGGCCTTGTGCCGACATTTAAAACCAATATTACTTATCTAGTACTATGGAAATTATTTTGAACATTGGACCAGAGAACTGCAGTTAAATTCCAGTTAAATGTTAACCTTTTAAACAAAAAGTTTGGCGAAAATATTTTACAAAACATTGGTTGTTTACTGTTGCAGACGACGTAATTGGCGGTCACATAAATTTCCTGGTTTTTGTTTTTCCCTATATTTTTAAACATTACCAATATTTGGATTTACACCAAAAAATATGTTTATCGTTGTTATTGTAGTATTTTAAGTGTTGTCATAACTATTCTTCCACTACAACTTTTGTTTATTGTGTTTGAAAGTTGAATAGTTTTTTTTATCTCTTTTCGAATAGAGTGCAATGGAGAAAAATGAAAGAGTGAAATTATAAAGCAATCCCAAAATTTAACCTCAGATCTAGTTGGAATGAAATCTATGAACAAATGCATTGTAGTCACGATCATCACATCTTATTTTCTAATACTATGTTTACTACCACGGCATGCAAAAAGTTTCTTTTCAACGATAGAAGGATATATAATTTTATGAATTTGGCAGTTGTTAACTAGTCGAAAATATCTACGACAAGGTTCCCGTTAAATAAAACAGTAATGAGCCGACGCAAACTGTTTGTTTAGTGTACATATGTAACCCCCAGAACAATTTACTGATCATCTTGCTTAAACACGTACATAAATATTCTAATCTCAGTAATTATACTAATTATACTAATTACTATTCCTGTATAAATTTTACCGACAATAAAAGATTGCTTACGCACATGCACAAGAGCCACGTACACACACAAACACACACGCATATAGATATATGGAAATTTTACCGGTGAGTGTATTAAATAATAAGGCACTAAAGGAGAACGACTCTCCCCAGACACAACAGAATATTCTTCAACACACGAACTCACATAAAAAACCTTGCAAACGAAATCTCAATAGTATATATATATATATATTATAAAAAATAATAAGGTACTCAGATATCTAGAGGGATGTACATTTACAGATTTTC
>NC_068985.1:93887707-93888322 GCF_001194135.2 Octopus bimaculoides | reverse complement strand
ATAAAAACATTTACCAATCTATATTCTGTACCATGGTTTCAAGTCAATTTTAGTAAGATAAAAACTATATATCTTACAAGGTCGGACTATCATCAGCAGAAAATGACCAGACAACATATGAAGCACGAGTCAATAAAGGAGCATGGTTCGTGTTTCTATGTCTAATTTTTCAAAATTTACCGCGTATTTGCGGTTTACCCTATAATTTATTAATAATGATAAAAAATTTTTGGGCTAATTTCTGAAGGAAAATCGGCATTTTTGTATTTGCTGCCGATTAGATAAACCGCAAATACGCGGTAAATTTTGAAAAATTAGATATAGAAACACGAACCATGCTCCTTTATTGACTCGTGCTTCATATGTTGTCTGGTCATTTTCTGCTGATGATAGTCCGACCTTGTAAGATATATAGTTTTTATCTTACTAAAATTGACTTGAAACCATGGTACAGAATATAGATTGGTAAATGTTTTTATTTTTCATTCCCTTTCGAAATTATCCCTAATTTTGTGGTATGTAGTCTTTTGCTGCTATTTCTAGCGGGTTAGATGTCCTATTATAGGCATCTCTGCATTTTAAATGAATAATACATAGTCTATTGACTGTTTCTTT
>NC_068985.1:93881720-93887280 GCF_001194135.2 Octopus bimaculoides | reverse complement strand
ATATATATATATATATACGTATATTTAATATATATGTACATACATACAAACAAACATACACACATACATATATGCACACACTAACAAATGTATGCAAATTGAAAGAAGCACAATTATCATATGTTGTGGCAGATCTATTATCAAGTCCTAGATCATATTTGAAGATTCCGAATCATTAATTCCTAATAGATATTTTCTCATTTCTTCTCTTTGGTTGTTTTTGCTTTCATTTTTATGTTTACTTATTTTATTTTTGAATTACATTCCTGAGTTCTTGTTTGAAAAAGAAAAATCTAACAATCTGGTAAACAGATCTGGCATAATGCATTGTGATACACGTCTAAGTATATGCATTATTTAGCATCAATGTCTATTAATGAAAACGTTTGCAGAATACACTTGCTTATTTATTGAAGATTTATTGTCTTCATGTGAGTGTAAGTATGTATGAGTATGTGTATGTTTGTGTCTGTGTACGCATGCACGCCCATATGTATGAAACTCTGATCAAGAACATTCTATAATTCTATTTAACATCAATTTATAACTTACAAACATATATAAGTGGCTGGTTTTCAAAGAGACATAAAAGTTATTGCACTGTGAAATAAAATATACCAACGTTATTGTGAATAGACTGACAACAGGGAAAACAGAACACAAACGGCTTTCTACTTCAAATGACATTTTGTAAGATTTGAATAAGAGCAGAGTCGTAGACGAGGAGAATATTTTGAAGGCAATTAATAAGAAAGTCCGCTAATAAAAAGACAGCTTTGTTAAACTTTAAGTAGGAAGGAGTTTCTTGTTAAAGATACAACGGATTGCTCACAGCTGGAATGGTAATTATACACCCACCCACATATACGTACATATATATAGATGTGTGTGTGTGTGTGTGTGTGTATATATATGCGTGTAAGCGTGTGCGCATGCCTGCGTATTTATATGCCTACATATGTGTATACATACCAAATATATGTATGCATATGGTTATATAGCCTCACGTACATATATATATGTATGTATATACATATATATATATATATACAAACATACATACATATATAAAAATACGTATATAATTACACAGTCACATAATATAAAATGTAAATATATATATATATATATAGATATATATATGTATATATGTGTATATATATATGTATATATATGCATATATATATGCATGTATATATGTGCATATATATATATGCATGTATATATATATATATATATATATATATATATATATATATATATATATGCATTTTAGCGTATATATACATGTGACACGTAAACCCACGTATTAAACACGTACATAAAGCATATTTTTTTGTTTCGTCCTAAAGCTTTTTCTTTTTCCTCTCATCATTAACCACCTCCTCGTCACTTTATTGTTCCAACGAGTTGTTTACATATTTATATCTGTTTATTTGGACGTATATTCTTGTATGAAATAACTGCTAAGAATCTAACGTATTTGGCATTAGACATTATAATTACTAGTTTGTGAGTGGAAAAAGGAAATGATCAGAGTTACTGCAAGTTTCAAGTGACGATAAAAGAGTGTATTTAAAATGGAAATAATATGCAGCGAAGACTCGTTGCTTCGTGGTTAGCTTGCTGCACCTACGATCATACGATAGTGGTTTCAATTCCAATACTAAGATGTACTTTGTGCTTTTCAACAAAATACTTCGTTTCACGTTGGCCCAGTTTACTCAGTAGTGAATGAGTTCAAACAATTGCAGTGAAGTTAACCTTTCGACGGACTGGTGTCCCGTTCAAGAGCAGTGTTGTAATGTCACTCACTTATGCACCATAGAAACCAGATTAGGTCTCGGTCTTATGAGTCCCAAGACTCATAAGAGGCTTAAGCTTATTTTTCAGTACCTAATTTCAAAATTTTAATAACAGGCACACGTTCATTCGTCCAGTCATTAATATGTTTTTCGAATCTTTGTCATTTTACTTGATTTTCTTTTCCGTTTCCAGATGGCGTTAATTCTCTCCATAATTCGACTTTATGCTATTCTATAAAACTATTTTCGAAGTGATTCCTTCGAGTCTTGACAATAGTCACTTCTTATACAACATTGTTCATTTGAGTATTGGCGTTCATGTTTTCTGGGAAGTGGATGGAGGGATTGCAGAAGAAGTGGAGTGCCGAGCATAACGTTTAAGAAGGCTTTATTCTGAGCGAATTGGAACCGTTGGTTGAAATAAATACCACTTGCTATGAGTATAAATAAAATACAGAAAGACAATAATGCAATTTACAGGAACTGTATCATATTTTCGGGTCTTAGGACAGCAGCAGCACAATGAGGTGAGAGGATGGAGCTGCTGAGGAGAAGACTCCACTGCTGTTAAAACTATGACACTCGCACAAGCATACATACACACAGACTCGCACGCGCACACACATACACACAAACAAACAAACAAACAAACAAATTAAGCAAGGACACAATCGCATGCGCACATAAGGACACGCATCTCAGAAGTACAGAATGAAGTAAGTGGAGCAAGGACACACATGAAAACGTGTCGCTGAAGAGGTCACAGAAGTGTGACGAAAGATTTTCGCACAATGGACATGAGCTAAAGTAATAAAACAAAAAAAACAAGAACAGTAATAAACGAGTGAAGAAAAAATATATAGTGCGTGTGTTTATTTGGCAAAAAAAAATGACCGTCCCGAAAAACAACAATATATGTTTCAACACACGATTTCAAATCAGGAATTTTGCAACAGAAATCAATAACCGTAAAATTTATGAAGTAGTTGTGTGCTGTCAACTTAATGTGACATTCTTCTGAAGCGAATAATACTATTGTTGGTTAGACCTAGGAAGCTGTAGCGCTTCCTGTCCGCCTTGACACATTTCCTGTGTCCTTATGTTTACAATGGGGAGAAAAGCCTCCATCCAGCTAAGCCTGCATCCAGAGAAATGTTTCTGAGTCTTGACACAGGAAATGTGCCAAGGCCGACAGGAAGCGGTGTAGCTTCCCAGGTCTAACTAACAGTAATATTATTCCCTTCAGGGGAGTGTCACATTAAGTTGACAGTATACAACTACTTCATCGTATCACTATTGCATAAATCTCTTTAAGAGATTTAGAAATGTATTATTTCTAAACGTGGAGGCACAATGGCCCAGTGGTTAAGGCAGCGGACTCGCGGTCATAGGATCGCGGTTTCGATTCCCAGACCGAGTGTTGTGAGTGTTTATTGAGCGAAAACACCTAAAGTTCCACGAGGCTCCGGCAGGGGATGGTGGCAAACCCTGCTGTACTCTTCCACCACAACTTTCTCTCACTCTTTCTGTTGTGCCTGTACTTCAAAGGGTCAGCCTTGTCACACTGTGTCACGCTGAATATCCCCGAGAATTACGTTAAGGGTACACGTTTCTGTGGAGTGCTCAGCCACTTGCACGTTAATTTCACGAGCAGGCTGTTCCGTTGATCGGACCAACTGGAACCCTCGACGTCGTAAGCGACGGTGTGCCAACAAACAAATTTCTAAACGTAAAATTTATGTTACATATTCAGATATATACAAAATAACCCTGGAAATAATTAAAGTCTAAAGAAAAATTGTCTCAAGAAGCTTCAGTTATTGTTTGTGCAACACATGGAATACTTAAAAAAACTCATATATCTTGGTGGTTCATTTTATCACATTGTTATTGGAACCATATCATTTCTATAGCTCACAAATCACTCCATGAAATTTAATTCATTTTTCCTTGATTAGATATTCTGAAATGAGCTGTCATTGCCCATATTTTAACTAGAATAAGTTAATGTGATTAATATCTAATTTAAAACCATCGCATTTCCAATGACCAGAGAGAGAGAGAGAGAGAGAGAGAGAGAGAGAGAGAGAGAGAGAGAGAGAGAGAGAGAGAGAGAGAGAGAGAGAGAGAGAGAGAGAGAGAGAGAGAGCGATAATAAAAAATGTGGAAAATAGAGAATTTGCTAGGAATGTGTTTTTAAGGATGACAAATTAGATGGAGTATTTAGTATGGGGTCCTGACATTTAGAACACATGAGAAACAACAGGCTCCGAAAAAATTGCATTTATGAGATTAAGGGGTTGAGGTAGTCAATGTTATAAGACTGAGTGGTGGTGGGCGGGGGTGGGAGGTCGATATTAATTGACAATGGTCCACTTTTTAAAGGTGATTTTGAATTTCAAAGATGTCATTTCTTTAAAAACACATTTAAAATACTTCCACATCGCATGCTTGAAATCTTCAGACATTACATTTGTGTTTAGCAGCATTTATCAAGATTTTTGGCATGTTCTTCAAGAAATACAAAAAAGAGAGAATGTAACTCTTCTCGTCAAAGTTCAGTTTATTATCAGGTAAGGGCTCTTAATCCATTACTATCATCATCATTATCATCATCATCATCAACATCATGGTTATCATGATCATCATCCTCGACGTCGTCGTCGTCGTTGCTGTCATCGTCATCATCGTTTTGGTCATTATCATCTTCATCAAGATGTCATCATCAAGAGTATCATCACCATCACCATCACCATCACCATCATCATCATCATCATCATCATCATCACCATCATCAGCAGCAGCAGCCGCAGCAGCAAGGGCAGCATTTTCATTTTCATCGTAGCCATCATCATCATTGTCATCGTCATCATCGTTATCATCATCATCATCATCATCGTCATCATTTTCATCATCATCATCGTCATCATCGTAACCATCTTCATCATCGTAACTATCGTCATCACATAATCTTCATCATCGTCATCAGCGAAACCATCATCATCATCATCATCGTCATAATCATCATCAACATCGTCGTCGTCGTCATCCTCGTCATCATCATCATCATCATCATCATCATCATCATCGTCATTATCATCACCATTACGATCATTATAGTCGTCATCATCATCATCACCATCATCATAATCCTCACCGCCATCATTGTCCCTTACTGTCTGCTTTGTGTTCATCTTTGCTTTGTCCTGTCTTTGATTAAACTGAATTTGTTTTCATTTCTTCTAACTTTGTTTTGTTTTTTTGTTTTTTTTTAATATAGCAAAGAACGAAGAGAAATCGAAGAATATATCAAAGAGGAAGATGACAGACACGGGATGATATGGAATGGCTGTACGGCGCTTTTAACAGCTCATCAATCAACTGTCAAGGGCAGTGCAGTGGAAAAGTTGTTACTCCGTACCTTGAGTTCAAATCCAATCACGGCCAACTTTTATCTTTTCAAAGTCTATATCAAATATAGACGATATAAGTGCAGACAGAGCTGTGCAGTAAGAAATTGCTTTCCAACCGCATGGTTCCGGGTTCAGTCCCACTGTGTGACACATTGGAGAAATATCCTCTACTTTAGCCTCGAATCAACCAAAGCCTTGTGAGTGCATTTGGTAAACGAAAACTGAATGAATCCCATCCTCTCTGTGTATGTGAATGTGTGTCTGTGTGTATTTGAATGTGTGTGTGTGTGTGTGTGTGTGTGTGTGTGTGTGTGTATCTATGCCTGTGTTTGGCCCACACCA
>NC_068985.1:93878727-93881710 GCF_001194135.2 Octopus bimaculoides | reverse complement strand
GTGTGTGTGTGTATCTATGCCTGTGTTTGGCCCACACCACCGCTTGACAATCGTTGTAGTACTGTATTGCGTCCGTTATGGGGTTTCGCTTGATTATTGTTTTTCGTTATATCTGTATTGTATTGTGTATTGTGGTTAATGCGAGTTGGCCATCCAGCCTGTAGAGTACATGTTTTGAAGGTTGTTTAGTTGATTCGTGTTGTGCTATTGACGTAACTTTGGTGGTCAGGGTAATCCTGAATCTGCGAAGTTCCTTGATTGGTCCTAATTAGAGTTTCTCCTGTATCAGAACTGCATCATTTATCTTATCACATACGTTGGATACTATGCCTGCTGTTATCGCATTTCACCATCTACTCCATTTCGTTCCACCTATGCTTTACATAAATTCCCACGCAAATCGTTATCTTTCCTTGTCATATCCAACTCATCTATGCGTCTGTGGATGATAATAGGAAATTATTATTATTATTAAAGCAGTTGTTTACTGTCAACTTAATGTGACAGACCCATTAAGAGAATCATACTGCTGCTATTTAGCCCTAGGAAGCTAGACCGCTTCCTGTTGGCCTTGACATATTTCCTGTGTCCTTGTATTTGTGAAGGGGAGACAAGCTTCCCCACCCAACTTTAGTCTGCATTCAGGGACATGTTTCTGAGTAATTGCTCGTCATCAGCCTGAAGAATATATTTTCAGTGAAAACACATTCACCGGTCGAAGGCTAGACATGCTTTTTCAACCAGCTGGTCGGCTACATCAGGCTGATGACGAGCAATGACTCAGAAATATGTCCCTGAATGTAGACTAAAGCTGGGTGGGGAAGCTTGTCTCCCCTTCACAAATGTAAGGACACAAGAAATGTGTCAAGACCAACAAGAAGCGGTCCAGCTTCCTAGGGCTAAATAGCAGCAGTATGATTCCCTCATTGGGACTGTCATATTAAGTTGACAGTAAACAACTGCTTTATCGTAACACTGCTGCTTATGTCTGTCTGTGAGATTTATAATTAGATCATTTCTAATTATTATTATTATTTCATTATTATTTATACGGTAACTGTTAGACTGTGACTCAAGAGCATTGAATTTTGTTCATGACACAATATACATACACCCGTGTTGAATCCTATTTATCCTTTTTGTTCACCAACGTATAAAGCTTCCTTTCAGCGTATCCTTTGAGTTAGATTGTCAAACCGGATAGCTATCTATATGAATTAGTTGAATTAGCATACAAGTAAATTAAGTTACTGATAGCCATATTAGTTTCGGTTATATATGTGCGGTTTAAAGTGGGTATGTTTGATATGAGAGACTATAACATTATTCCATTATTTCGTAACATCCTGATAAAAGATGAATTACATAGTTATCTTGAAGAAGTCGCTTAATATTTATTGGGTTACTAATTATTCTCTCTCTATTGTTTCGGAGAAATACGCAAGATTGTTGCTTTTATCTTATGTCTAAATGGAGACTATCTGATTGACTTTTCTTCATTCTCTGGTAGTCAGATTGTCAAAAGGGTAATTAATTTCGTAATTGGAACCACTATTTGGACGATTAATTTAGAAATTCAGATTAATGAGGTGTTATTGAACACCGCATGCTGCAATTCTACTTTGTGTAAAACTAATAGACTATGCTATTGGTCAATCAGTGAAGGGATAATCCAGCGAGAGGGAATCTGGACACTTACTCAGGGACGCAGATGAGAGAGAAAAAGCAGTCAAGCCTCTCTTATATCTTCAAAACGGTTGAATATTAGACAATGTAGAGTTGGGTGTGAAAATAATGGATGGACTCAACTTGAGAGATTTTTGCCGTGAGTGTGTAGGAGATCGCTTAACCTGCCGACTAGATCTGTAATCTTCGAATTAGCTTTCTCCTTTCTGGTTTTGAGAAGCTTAATTTCTCAACATTGGTATTACATTGGTATTGCTCAACATTGGTGTTACATATCTCAGGGCGCCAATAATTACAGGTATAAACCCGAACTTGTTTTCTGGATAGGGTAACTGCAGATTTCTCAATAGTTCAGCGTAATGTATATATATATATATATATATATATATATATATGTATGTATGTATGTATGTGTGAGTGTGTGTATATGCTTGTATGTATTTATCTACGTAGGTGAATAGATAAGTATGTATGTATATATGCATGTATGTATTTATATATACGCATGCGTGTGAGCGAGTGTATCCCAATGTGTGAGTAGGATAGGCACCAACGAGGCGTCATATTTACCTTAGCGATGGCTTCACTACTAATATGGAATTACTTAGGATTATGTTACGATCATGCCTCTATGACTACTAATAGATACTTAGTGATGACGGATGTCTACATAGCACTTAAGCTTACTAAACTACTCAGCTTCACTCCAATGAAAAGCCATTTGAATTTCAAAAATTTCCTGGACTTAGCAGCAATAGATTTGCTGCAACCCATCTTGGAAACAATAATTCGAAAAATTTCTTTTTCTTATAAACTGTTATTGTCACTATTACTGCTTCGTACAAGTCGTTATAGATTTATATGCACGCTTGTAAATTGTTTCATTATTTACAAGTCATTCTCAACATTAGATATTTAAATATTAATATTTGTAGGCGATGAAGATGCGATGAGCTGGCAGAAATGTTAGCACGCCGGGCAAAAGTCTTAGTGGGATTTCGTCTGTCTTTACATTCTGAGTTCAAATTCCGCGGAAGTCAACTTTGCCTTTCATCGTTTCGAGGTCGATAAATTAAGTATCAGTTGCGTACTGGGATCGATCTAATCGATTGGTCCCCTCTCCCAAAATTCCGGTCCTTGTGCATAGAGGAGAAAATAATATTTGTAGGCGATGTAACTGGCGAGTTCGGATATCAAATTCCACCGAGTCGACTTTGCTTTTCATCCTTTCGGAGTCGATAAATTAAGTACCAGTTAAACACAATTTATCGACTCCGAAAGGATGAAAAGCAAAGTA
>NC_068985.1:93875698-93878332 GCF_001194135.2 Octopus bimaculoides | reverse complement strand
ATCATGTATGAGAAATAGCTTGAAAAATATAGGGCTACACTTTGGAACAATTTTGATACTCGAAAAATATTAGTGGTTCAGTTTGTAAATTCAACCAATCAATTATGTTACAAAATGTAAATAGGCACCCCAGGTTTAATAGTATTTATTTAGCATGAATGTTACAACGAAGATTGGCTCTCGATTTATATACATATACTAGAAAACGCCCCGCCCCGCCATTGGACGGTTTGCATATGTGAAGAGGGTTAACTTGGACGGTGTTAAGGAAGTTTTAATCATCTGATGGACCGGCCATAAGGATTACAAAAATAGCAATTCTCACTTTGAAGCTGACTATTTTGAAAATCTTTTCAGATTACGAAATGCCCCGCTCTCTCATGTATCCTTGTTTAAGATTTCAGCGCGAGTTATAAGCGCACAAACAGACAGACAGAACGGGATTTATATATTAGATTTCAGCCATATATAGAACTGTGCGATAAGAGTTTAAAGAAATAATATTTTGAGTATGAATGAAGGTTTCGTGTTTATATAAAAGACATATATTTTCAAAAATCACTATTACTGCTGTTAAATGTTATAAAAGTCTACATTACGTTAGAAAAATTGACATGAAGCAAAAGTTAGAAGTTGTTTGTACTTATATATATGCGTTGCTTTTAAAGTAAAGATTAAAAAGACTGGTTCGCAAAATAAACGAAATTAATAATGGTTTCAAGATACCAGACAACAGACATCATGTTAATGCGATTAAAACTTACTACTACAATCAATGGTTGATCAAGATAAAGAACCCTCACCCCGCTTTATCTTTCTATCTTTCTCTCTCTCTCTCTTTCTTTCCATCTCTCCCTCTCTCATTCTCTCACTGTTTTTCAATGTCTCCATATTCTAGTAGAAACAAACGTTATATCATTTATTTATTTATTCCTTCAATGTTTAGTTTAAATGCAACTAAGCTAAAACCAAAAGTGTTTTTTTAATTACAAATGCGTTGCAAAGAAAGAGAATGTGGAACATTTTAACTAATATATTGTATATAAGAGTTCATAATCTTAGTCTTCAGTATGACCACAGAGTTAATCAATAACTATATAGTCATTTTGTTATGTAGTGCAAGCAAAATTTTCTCCCCGGGCGCTTCTAAGATTTACAATAATTCGCTGTAATGGAAATCCTGGGAAAGACAAAGAAAGAAGAAAACTAAACTACAGTCTAATAATGACTTACCACCAACGGTTCCTTTAATGTCTGTCTAAAATTAATTGATATTTTCCTCAATTAACATATGCCTTTTACAAAATTTCACCAATTATTTCCAGTTATTCGCATTTTCTTCTATAATTAACAAATTTCTTTCTCATTGTGAACTTCTGCAAGGTACATTATTTTACAGTAAACAACGATCCGGAGTAAACAGTCACAATTGAGGAAAATATTTTCCATGCAAAATAATATATATTTATATTATTTTATTTCAATCACGTTTGAAACTAATTATCTTTATATTTTATATATTCCTGAATTAATAAAATAATCCCATTTCACATTAGTATTATTGTTGAAGATTCTATAAGTACACCAGTATTTTACTACACGGGTTGTGGAGGCGCAACGGACTCACGGTCGTGGGATCGTGGTTTCGATTCCCTGACCAGGCGTTTTGACTATTTATTGAGCGAAAACACCTAAAGCTCCACGAGGCTCCGCAGTGGGGTGGTGGCGAACCCTTCTGTACTCTTTCATCACAACTTTTTCACACTCTTTCTTCCTGTTTCTGTTGTACCTGTATTACAAAGGGACAGACTTCTCGCACTCTCTGTCACGCTGAGTCACCCCGAGAACTATGTTAAGGGTACACGTGTCTGTGGAGTTCTCAGCCACTTGCACGTTAATTTCACGAGCAGCCACCTGCACGTTAATTTCACGAGCAGGCTGTTCCGTTGATCGGATCAGCTGGAAAACTCGTAATATTCTACGAGTTCTTTCATTCATTTTGTTTTCCTTTCCTTATTTCTAACTTGTGGAGGCGTAATGGGCCAGTGGTTAGGGCAGCAAACTTGCGGTCGTGGGATCGTGGTTTCGATTCCCAGACCGGGTGTTGTGAATGTTTATTGAGCGAAAACACTTAAAGCTCCACGGGGCTCCGGCAGCTGGGTGGTGGCGAACTTTCATCACAACTTCCTTTCACTTTCTTCCTGATTCTGTTGTACCTGTATTTCTAAAAGGGGCCAGCCTTGTCACACTCTGTGTCACGTTCATGTGTACCTTTCACTTGTGTACCCACAAACACGTGTACCCTTAACTTGCACTTTAATATTTCGACCAGGCTATTCCGTTCGTCGGATCAGCTGGAACCCTTGTCGTTCTAACCGACGGAGTGCCACGACTACACAGGTAAATAATTTATTCGAATTGCCGATCTACAGCTTACATAATTATTTATTTAGTGTGGTAAAAAGATTATGATATACCGAAGCATCTCAATAATCTCGACAACCCACTAAATATGGGTTCAGTTCCACTACACGGGACATACGAATGTCTGGAGAATGAATTTAGGAAACAGGAACTGTGTGAATGTCAGTCGCATCTCTCTCTCTCTCTCTCTCTCTCTCTCTCTCTCTCTCT
>NC_068985.1:93868909-93874653 GCF_001194135.2 Octopus bimaculoides | reverse complement strand
AAAAAAAAAGAAGCTAAGAATTTAAAAGTTGCCGAAAGGGAAACAACTCAATTTATCATACTTAAAAGTCATTCTCAACATTAGATATTTAAATATTAATATTTGTAAGCGATGTAACTGGAGAGTTCTGTTTGGAAATTCTACCGAGTCGACTTTGATTTTCATCCTTTCGGAGTCGATAAATTAAGTATCAGTTAAACACTGGGGTCGATGTATCCGACTTACACCTCCCCGGGCAGTAAGGCACCTATTCGCCTTAAATTAACATAAACTTTTTAATTTTAAAATAAAAGTATACTTTTCTTAGGCTTAAATGATAGCAAAATGCATGCGGAATTCAGAATCGTTTGTCGCATTGAACAAAAATTAATAAAAGAAAAGTTATGGGGTAAAATTAATAAAAGAAAAGTTATGGGTTAACGGTTATTTCCAATACATTTCTCGCTGGATTACGTGTTCGTTTCTCTTGTTGTCTTCTGCAATTTTATTTTTGATCTTCTATGTATATGAAGATTTTCCCTCCGTCTGGCTGTTTTTCTCTCTACAAAACAGAAAGTTGCATTGTGGAACATTTACTTTAACGAGTTGTATTTATTTATCTCCCGACAAGATACATCTACACCACCGGATGCTCCTGAACCAGTTGTTGAGTGTCCCACCCATGAAGAATCGATGCTAGATGTGTCGAAATAATTGTCGTGATCAATGATAAATTCTCGTACATTCCATCTTGTCTTTCATTTCTTATATATATATATATATCAGAACACAGATGTTGTTTTAAACTTGCAATAGTTGTTTCGGTTAAATTTTATTGAGTTATTCATAGATTACATCGTAACATAAAATCCACCATCTTCAGGCTAAATTTTAAACATGTATCGAACAGGTGAGATAATTCTTTAATCGTAAAGAATCCAACCATCATTGTTGCTTGTATTCGATTAAGTCATTATCTCATTTATATTCTTTTACATACCTACGCGGCACCTAGAACCAACCCTGCACCGGTTCTACAGATTCGGTACATCCAAAGCAACAATATCCTACCAGCACCAGATACCTTCATTGTTGTGTTACCTCACTGTGAACTCTATGTTATTGTACCTAGCCATTTCTGGTGTCCTACGTGTTGACGTGCTCAGATTCTATTGTATCGAATAACCAATCTAATATGTGTGTGTGTGAGTGTTTGTGTGTAAATGTATATATGTATCAAAGTCAGCAGAATATAGCTGTTAAAACGTAGTTTTAATTTTCCCCACTTACATAACTATAACAGTATTAGGCATATCAAATTATACTTCGCTAATGTATTATACAATATTGTTATATTTTTAATGATCTGTAATATCGTGTTATAATATATGGCAGGAAAATGTCTTTTAAAGAAAAATAATTAATACAAAAAATTTGCTGAACACAGCAAAGCAAAATGTCCATTATATTCGAAACTTGACGTGATTAATACTGGAAATGCTAATAATAATTATTTTTTGTTTTGTTTTTCAGCGATAATTTTCCTCTAAAAACAAAATCGCAAAAGCATAACTGCAGAAGCAAGACATATTGACATGAAATAATTTTTATAGAAATAATAGGAGTGAAGAAAAAAATTATTGAAATATTGAATATTGTGAATTTTCTGGCATCGCTAGAGGGCTAGTATTTTAAACACTAGATTTATTATCCAGTCTATATGCACCTGTGTCAACAATGTTCGACGCTATTTACTTAATAAATTGTTCAATGTATGGTGAACAGTGAGATTCGAAACGATTATGGCTGTTCACGGAGCATAGATGTATTTATCATCGGGTCGCAAATGTTAGCACGAGTCAGCGAACAGTTTTTTCGTTGAGGCGTATTTGCGTGGTAAGAAGCATGCTTCCCAACCACATGTTTCCGGGTTCAGTCTCACTGCGAGGTACGTTGGGCAAATGTCTTCGACTATAGCCTCGGGCCCACGACTTATGAATGGATTTGGGAGACGGAAACTGAATGAAGCCCATTGTATATATTGAAAATATATATATATATCGGGGATTTTAAAGGGACACCAGGCCTCTCCACTACTTTAATTCGTAGATTAGCCTTACTTTATGGTTTTCTGAAGAGGTGCACTAGTTCGCCGCCAAGGGTAGCATCAACGAACATGACACTCTATCGGGGTCGATAGATTAAGTACCAATTGCGTACTGGTGTCGATCTAATCGATTAGTCCCCTCCCTCAAAATTTCGGTCTTTGTGCCTACATTAGAAGAGAAATATAAGCTTCAATTTAGTGTGCCTAACTTGTTATTTCTTTTAACATCATTATTTAGTATATTTAACAGTTCACTGTTGCAAACTTTTCAGATTTAAACAAAATGAGAAAGTGAATCAAGCATGAATTTCCAAAAACATTAAAGAATTTATCTGAAAGGGGAATGGAAAGAAAATATATGCTCATTAATGATGCTTTGCAGATATAGAAACATTAAGCATTTTAAATAAACCGTGAAACTAATTTCGAATCAAGTACGAAAAGGGCAATGAAACGTAATATTTCTAATTAGGATAAAATAATGAATTTTAATTTTATAAAGTAGCATAGTTGAATGTCTGATTATAAGTGCACACTTAGTGTATTCAAAGTAAGTATATTGGAAAGATAATAGCGAATACGTTCAAATTATATTTACATAGTTTTAATATGTACAGCATGCATTTTAAGATAAAATGGTTTCGTCATTAGAGGTTTCCAGCAGGTTTCTCACCGCATTTCGATGCATTCCCAATAGCATAAATCCTAAGCGGGAGCCAAATGAAGCGAAAGAAATAACATGGCGTATTTTTGTTCTTAAAGACACGTGATATTTTTGTTCAGTTTTCTAGTCGTTGGGCCTATCCTGCGTAAATATAATATACATACATACACACACACACACACACACACACATATATATATATATATATATACGTACACTCATACATACATACATACATATATATATATATATATACAGAGAGAGAGAGAGAAAGAGAGAGAGACAGGGTAACAGCAGAAAGTGCATACACATACGTTGAATGAAATTCAATGTTTATTAAGATACACTTCATTTTCAAAAGTTAATAGAATCTAGAGAAAGACTTTAAATTTTTCAGAACAACACCTGTTCTGATCCACGCTTTGCTGATAACGCCAAAGCAATGAGAGCATGCACTTGAAAATAATGCTTAAGAAGCATCTACCTGCTTCTAATATATACTAATATATACGCGCCCATGCTTGGTTCCTGATAAGTTGCCCCTTAAAATGTCCCACTCACATGGTATTAGCATGCCTAAAGATTTTGATAGGGTATACTTTCCCAAGTTGTCATGCAGTAGGATCGAACTCAGAACCACGTTCTTATGCCTAGAGTCATAGCCGTACCTCTCATCTCTTATTCAGACGTCCATACTTCGATATGTGAAGGTGTGTGGACTTGTGTTTACGCTGATGTTCTCACGTGCGTAAGATCGTGGTTTCCATTTGCGGACCGGGTGATGCGTTGCGTTTTGGGTTTGTAGCAAGAAACTTCATTACACCTTTTTTCCGTCTATTCGGCTACAAATGAGTAACCCTGCGATGGCCAGACGTCCCGTTGTTGTTCCGGTCACTTGTATGCCATGGAAAGCGGGTAATTAGACCATTGAGTCCTAGGACATGAGACGCTATTTATTATACATCAATATAAAGAAATAACTGTGAAAGCCACAAAACTTGAAGTTGTTATGGTAATAACGAAGTTTTGTAACAGTTTCAATATAACTAGTTTCGTTGTATATTCTCTAGCGGTAAAAATATTACATTTTTATAGATATGACAAATAGCTACCGTCCATCAATATAAGAGCTGAAACTTTAGTACTATATAATAAATGTTGCTGAGATATTATATATCTTATTATATATACACTGAATTACTTTGGAGAGGTGCCTGAGAGAATATTTCCAGTAGTGCACTTAATGAATAAATTAGTCTGTCAGTATTCATTAGCAAGAGTTTTTAAGAAAAGACATAAAGATATAAACAGTAAATTGATTGCAGTCCAATGTCTTTCTGCGTTTGCATTTTCTGAGATACAACAGGCGCAAAAACACAAGCATACACACATGTATAGGATTTTGGTGAATGCCTGCAAGCATTTGTACAGCTTTCTCCACCGTCAAACGGAAAATCTCAATCATAATTTTGCCATCTGGTTCTTTTTTTCGAAACATTCAAAGAGAAAAGATGTTTCTTTTGCTCGATTGTTGTTTCGTCGTCGACGTTGTTTCTGTAAAATCTGTTGTTATTACCATTGTTGTTGCCGCTGTTATTATTGTCGTTGTTGTTGTTGTTGTTGTTGTTGTTGTTGGTGGTGGTGGTGGTGGTGGTGGTGGTGGTGTTGCTGTTAGAGTTTTATGGACGCTGAAGATGCTCCTTTTTGATTTTCTTCCCCCGTTTTGCAGTTAGAAATGTTATCGTCGCTTATTCCCAGGTCAAAGCTGATTAAACCAAGTCGACAACCGTTTTATTCTTTGTAAATGTCGCTGCTATTCTTATTGTTTTCTTTTTGCTTTTCATTTTCCAGATCTAGCTGTCCCTTTAGTTATAATTTCTGCAATCACGACTACAGATTTATATATGTTCGAGCAAAATTGACTGGCATTAGTATGAACAACAATAACAAAATCAACGGACGTATGCTTTTGTGTCAATAATCATTGCGTCATCGAATTCTGGAGCCGTGCTTGCACAGAGTTAACTGGCCTTATTCAACAACAATATCTATAACAATAAGTAAATCGACAGCTACGTCTAAAAAACGAACAACATTTAGAACTAAAACAGAAACAAGTCATCGACTTGTGTATTGTAGCTGTCTTCTCTAAAAAGATTATCTGGGTTATCTACGATTTAAAGTTTCTTTCAATCAAACCTGACCTGTATCAAAGCAACGGTAACAACAATAATATTTCCAGCTACAAATGATTCCATGAAACGTTTACGCGATCGTCAATAACTACAGCATCAACAATAACGATAAAAACAGAGGAGCAATCGAAAATTTTTCTCTGAATGTTTCAAGAAAAGAACCAGATGACAGAATTTCTTAAAACTGAAACAGATTTTCTTCTTTTGTGTCTCTGTGTGTTTCTGTGTTTTGTGTGTGTGCGTGCGTGTCAGTATGTGTCTGTCTGTGTGCGGGTGTGCGCGTGTGTATATGCGCGCGTGTGTGTTTCTGTGTATGTGTGTGTGTGTGACTGAGTGTTTGTATGTGTGCTTCTCTACGCACGGGCGTGTGTGTGTGTTTGTGAGCGCGCGTAGGTGCATGCGTGCGTGTCTATGTGTATGTGTGTGTGTGCGTGCGTTTATGCGTGCGTGTGTATGTGTGTGTGTGGGTGTGCAAGTGTGTGTTTGTGCGTGCTTGTATATATGTGTTTGTGCGTGCGTACGAGCGCGCGTGAGTGTGTTTGTGTGCGTGAATACGTGCATGATTGTGTGTATTGTGCGCGTGTGAGTGCGTGTGTGTGTGGGAGTACACATTTAGTCACCCAACCCATGTTTCATGTTTGCAGAAACAAACCTAACTTGCTCTCCTCCTCAACAACATTAACAACAATAACTGAAACGACAACATCTAAAGAACAATGAGAACATTTACAAATAAAAACAGGAAGCAATTATTCTTATTTGAAATATTGTTTCATTTTTTAATAAACAAATAGATTGA
>NC_068985.1:93867065-93867980 GCF_001194135.2 Octopus bimaculoides | reverse complement strand
TATATATATATATATATATATATATATACATATGTATGACGGGCATCTTTCGGTTTCCGTCAACCAAATCAACTCACGAGGATTTGGTCGGCGCGTGGCTATAGTAGAAAACACTTGTCCAAGGTGTCACACAGTCGGACTGAGCCATGTGGTAGAGAAGCAAGCTTCTTACCACATAGCCACGCCTATATACCATTCAAAAGCTCTACTAAACGCACTATAAGTTTGCTTATGTAAAATCCGTCCAGCTGACCACACCAATTACTTCATTAACCGAGTCAGCGACCGGGAGTTTTCACATGCTCAGACACACATCGGATTCCATCATATAGTTATATATTGTACACATATGCACATCATTATCAATGTACATGCTTACGTGTACAAATAATTATAAGCATGAAACTAGCAGACTTGGGTCTTTTTCAAGCATTTTAAATGACGACTTAAATAGGTTTCCTCAATAAATTAACGTAGTTAAGTAAGAAATCACCTAAAAACAAATCAAATTTTATTTTAATGTGAGACACTTTTCGATAGTCACCTATAGCACACAAACGCTGAACAAAATTTGTAACTTTTAATCAGACTTTTGGGCGGTTTAACTAGAAATATAAAACCTGAAGGATTCGGTTTATATTCTAACACACATAAATTAGTCAATATCATTAAAATTCGTGCAAATTCCCAGCGATTAGCACGGAAAATTTAAGTTAATTTTAACAACAAAAATCGGATTAATAATCTATGTAATATTTCATTCGCGTAACAAATTAACAAGCTAAACATAATTAAAATAAAGAGATCAAACCGAAACCCGAAATAAAGAAAACGAAACAAACAAAATATATATGCATAGTTGTGTGTGTGTATGCATTGCTGTATATATATATATATATATATATATATATATAT
>NC_068985.1:93864921-93866937 GCF_001194135.2 Octopus bimaculoides | reverse complement strand
TATAGGATCTTTCTGATTTGGGGTGGGGCGCCACTTGTTTTCTTAAAGAAACACTTTCAAAATTGGGACACTGGTAGAATGTGTCATATAAAACATCTTTTACTCTTAGTGTTATTGAGAAAATTTTATCTTTTTAAAGTTATTTCGTGTTAAAATTGTCGTATTTGCTTGGCAGCCTGCCATTTGCAAGAAAACTGTGGAAAAAAATCTGTAGTGGTTTCGCTAGGGCACGCTTACCCGATTTGTGGAGGATTGCTGGGAAACTATCAGGACCAGCAATTTGTGTTTGCATCCACCTCTTCTATGGCTAGTAGTATATCTCCTTCGCTAATGTCGATGCATCCTATCGGAACTGCCTCGCTGGTTATATGTGGGGCGGCAAAGAAAACCACCGGTTTGTTCACCTGTCTGGGTTCCAACAGGGTGGTAAAGACGCTTTTGAACTGGTCATTCAGTACCTCAGTGATCGTAGTTGGACCTATCTGTGAGAGAGCCCTTCCTTTGGAAAAGAGGTTCAATTTTGCAGCGTACTGAAGCTGTTCCTTTGGCATAACGAAAGATGGCCTTTGGGTGTGACTTAATGTATTTTATAACCCAGGCTCCTTTCAATCCTCCCCCCCATACACACATATTATATATATATATTATATTACTCTTTTTTGAGCATTGTTGTACCATTCAAAACTTTTGTATTCTTTACAAACAATATACAATGCTTCAAGCGAACTACAATACTCTCCTTTTACTCTTTTATTTTTCCAGTCATTTCTACCTGCAACGTCCTCAGCATCACAACGTCTGCATTTCACCAGACCGTAATGTATATGAAATATTGTGCCGATGCTGCTACTGATAAAATATATTTCAAATCATATTAGAGACGAAAGAAGCTCAATGAATGTTGGAAATATTCTAACACCGAGATAAAGCCATTTCTATCTTGGTTTTCTTTTCAGAATGCTCGTTATCGTTTCGTGTTTTAATACGTAACTTCATAGTTAAACTATTTTGTCGATTTAGAAGGAAAATCTTAGTTTAATGAAGTACATGGCAACACTATATCTAACATTACGCTGGAAGCCAGAGATATACTACTGAAATAGTTTGTTGATTTTTGTAAAAGAACAGAAAACCAAACTAAAAGTAATCGAAAATATAAACAATGAAAATGAACTGTAGATGGCGCTTTCGGATTTTCTAAAGAGCAGAGTTTTGTACAATAATATCTCTTATTAATTCATGCAATTCAAAGGGATGGATAAGTGTAATAAAATTTCCAAACAGACACGTTGATTTTTTTGTTACCTTCAAGCGCTTTGCAATGTTGAGTATAATTTCATTTGTTCCTGATATGCACTGCACTATTGTATGTGGACATGTGTGCGCGGATGTATGAGTGTCTGTGTTTGTGACAGCATATATATATATGTGTGTGTGTGTGTGTGCGTGTGTTTACATGTATATATATAATATATATAAAATATATGTCTATATAGTATACAAAAAATAAACATAAACATTCGTGTATGCGTGTGCATAATCACACAAGCACACACACACACGCACGCATACATATGTACTCCTACACACAAACATACACATATCTATATTATTTCTATGTATTTTTGTATTACATTCATATCGTTCTCTCTCACGTGTTCACTTCTACAAATTTAGTTCATTTCCAATACTATTTTTGTCAAAACAAATCACATTATTTCACTTTTGACATAAGTCTCACTATATTATTACTCCCACCGCCTCTTTGTTATTGTCTTATACTGATTATAATTTCAATGGCTACCACCTCTGTAGCTGTATATCGTTGTTAACATGGCAAAATGGCTTAATTCAAAACAGTCTGATATTTTCGGTGGGGGGGGGGTGTACCATTCCAGAATATACTACATTTGAATAATAAATTAGCAATTAGCTGCGTGAAACCATTTGAAGACAATTTATTATCTTAAACATAATTAACCATTTAATTCTTGATTCAGACTTCAAAATAGACTA
>NC_068985.1:93863315-93864545 GCF_001194135.2 Octopus bimaculoides | reverse complement strand
ATATACGTATGTATGCATGTATTTATGTATGTATGTATGTATGTATGTATGTATGTATTAAGTTGTTTCACATGAAATGTCGTTTTGAAAGGTAACAATAAAATGTTTCAGAAGTGTTAGAGAACCGATTTATTTAATTAAAGTATGATCCATGTTCATTTATGACGTTTACCCAACGTTTCTCTATGTCATATATTCCATCTTTAAAAAAAAATCATCTTTTATTGTGATAAACTGTCCGGAAACTTCAATTAGCTCTTTTTTATTGCTTAAATAAGTGATGATCAGTAGGAGAG
Organism: Octopus bimaculoides; assembly: GCF_001194135.2. Lineage (NCBI taxonomy): Eukaryota > Metazoa > Mollusca > Cephalopoda > Octopoda > Octopodidae > Octopus > Octopus bimaculoides. Next base: position 93,864,249 of record NC_068985.1, on the reverse strand, counting down.
ATATCAAGAGATTAGGAAGGATGTTGCAAATTCTCATAATTCAGGGTCTGCAACTTTTGGACCGTAGCTTGCGGATGGTGAGGACTTGCATTGTCGTAGAGCAAAATTGGGCCATCTCTATTCCCTAATCTGGGTTGCTTCTTTTTCAAATTCTCATGCATACAATCAATTTCCGGCAATACGTTGTTGCTGTTACCGTTTCTCCTTGTTGCAAAAATGAATAATGAATAACTCCCTTCGCAGACCACTAACTTTTTAGGGTGCAATGGTGGGTTTGGGTAGTGTTTAGGTGACTCTCCTGCATCTAATCACTGTCCTCTTCTCTTACTGTTGTCAAAGGTTATCTATTTCTCATCACATGTAATAATTCGATGCGAAAATGGTTCTTTATCCAGTCTAGAAATTAATAAGGAACACATTTCGAGACACCTGTATTTTTTTAATCTCGTTCAGTTGATGTGGAACAAACCTATCTGGTTTTTTTTTTTTTTTTTTTTTTTTAGTTGTTTGGCGTTCTGATAAAAGTTTTCAAACTTTTGTTCTCGGATTTTGTTCAATCAAAGCATTTAATCTTTCATGCCAAATGACTGATTTTGGCCTACTCCTTGGTTCCTTTTCACTACTATCCTCTCCTGAACAATAGATTTCGAACCATCTCTGAACAGTTCTGATGTCAACAAAACCATTACCAAGGGCTCGCTCGATATTCTGTAGAACTTCTGCGGCAGAGTGATCCAGTTTGTACTCATACGAGAAAATCACTCAACATAGCTTTGTTGTTATCATTTTTATAGGATCTCAAGATTAAATGCAAGGTATACATAATTGAGTTTTTAAATGACTGAAATAAAAAGTAATTTAAAATGCGATATTTCATGTGAAACAACCTGATTATATATATATACACACACATATATATATATATTTATATGTG
>NC_068985.1:93854429-93862847 GCF_001194135.2 Octopus bimaculoides | reverse complement strand
TTTATATTCTCTTTCATTCAGTCCAAACTTTCTTCCTAATTCTTAAAAGTACGTCTGTACTATTAAACGAAACGTGACATAAACCACTAAGTCATACTGAAATAAACAAATAGCCTAATATTTACTGAAAATCTCAAATACTTTTATAGTAAAGCCTATATGCCCACATGATGTGGTTGTCCTGGAATGAATGATTGCTACTGTTGTTTTAACCCCAGGAAACATCGTTTGTAGCTGGCTATATGCCACAATATCTGTATATATGCACGCACACACACACACACACACACACACACACACACACACACACACATATATTTATATATATATATATGTATACGGGTGGCTTCTTTCAGTTTCCGTATACCACATCCATTCCCAAGGCTTTGGTCGGCCCGAGGCTATAGTAGGAGACACTTGCCCAAGGTGCCACGGAGTGGAACTGAACCTGGAACCATGTGATTGGTAAGCAACGTACTTACCACACACCACTTCTGTGCCTAATATGTGCACTTATCTTGTGCCTCTTGTCTTAACTCTCTTTGTATCTCTATTTTACTCATTGTCCCCTTCTTTCTATACGATCTAAGGCATGACTGGAGGTTTCAACCAACCAAACAATCAACATTTCTGTTAGATATTAATATTATATAGAGATTATTGATAATTAGTTTGAGATAAAGACAAGCTACTTGCTGGATTACTCTTATCAAGAAATGTTTGCTTAGAAAAACCTTTCTTTTATATTGTTTCACTGGTTGTGGCCAGTTGGTTGTGACCAAGCTGGAGCGCCAATAGCTTACTAAATTTATGAGACTTGATTTCGAAATAATAGCACAACAATAATGTGTACTAATTGCATAATAGTTCTTTGTAATGGATGTATGGTAGTTCCATAGCAGCAGTCACAGATTTTAGCATTTTACGACTGGAAACTGTTAGTGTTATAAAGTGCCTTATGTTACTAATTAAATTTAATGAAATCATTAATGATGATTTAATAGCAGAAAGCTGGAGACTTCTGAGATCGTTGCACTGCAAATGTTGCCATTTAAAACGATACTACAAAGACAATAGTTATCAACCGTACTGGAAGCTGAATTCATCTCATCAAATTCCATTTCTTTTCATCTCTAATTAGAGAAAGCCATTCGTCTAAATGATTTGCATCAATATCAGATACAGACCAACAGATGCGGTTAAATGATATATCTACAGATACGATTTAAGTATCTTTTCACGTAGAAAACAATATTCTTTCGCTGTCAAGATTCCTGGTTAGATTATGGTTAAATACGAACTCAATTTTCGTAATATCTACAAGGCTTCCCTGATAAATTGGTCTTAAAATTCTCTTTTCTTTCGAAAAACATGAATACTTAGAATATATTGGTGTACAAGGCGGCGAGCTGGCAGAATCGATAGCACGCTGGGCGAAATGCCTAGCGGTATTTCGTCTGCCGCTATGTTCTGAGTTTGAATTCCGCCGAGGTCGACTTTGCTTTTCATTCTTTTGGGATCGATTAAATAAGTACTAGTTACGTACTGGGGTCGATGTAATCGACTTAATCTCATTGTCTGTCCTTGTTTGTCCCCTCTATGTTTAGCCCCTTGTGGGCAATAAAGAAGTAAATATAGTTGTGCACAATAATATGTTGGGTCTCTTAAAATTGACTATTTAAAGAGTCACTTTTAAAAAAATGTAAGGCGCAGGAGTGGCTGTGTGGTAAGTAACTTGCTTACCAACCACATGGTTCCGGATTCAATCCCACAGTGTAGCACTTTAAGAAAGTGTCTTTCACTAAGACTCGGGCCGACCAAATACTTGTGAGCGAATTTGGTAGACAGAAACTGAAAAAAGCCCGTCGTATCAGCGTTTGTCTCCCCACCATCACTTCACAACCGATGTTGTTGTGTTTACATCCTCGTAACTCGCGGTTCGGCAAAGAGACCGATAGAATAAGTACTAGGCTTACAAAGAATATTCCTGGGGTCGATTTGTTCGAATAAAGGCAATGCTCCAGCATGGCCGCAATCAAACGACTGAAACAAATAAGAGAATATGCAATAATGGTTTGAAATCTAAGCAGAAAACCAGCAATTTTAAAAGAGATGAGTCAATCACATCATCCTCAGTGATAAACTGGTACTTATTTTATCGACGCTGGAAGGATGAAAGGCAAAGTCGACTTCAGCAGAATTTGAACTACGAGCGTAAAGCCGGAAGAAATGTCGTTAAGCATGTTATACAGAGTGCTGCTAATTCAACCAGCTCACTACCTGATAATAAGAATTCTTTCCACAAAAGGCACAATGCCTGATGTTATCGAAAAGGATGCTTAGCTGAATACATCAACTGATACTTATGTTATCGAACTCGGAAGGATGAAAGGCAAAGTCGACCTCCACAGAATTTGAACTCAAAATCAGGACCTAATGTCGAAAGAAATGAGTATCAGCATTTTATCCGGCTTGCTAACGATTCTTTCTATTGTAGGCACAAGATCCGAAATTTGGGGCGGAGGGGGGGGGGCAGACAATTAGATCGATCTCAGTACACAATTGTTACTCAATTTATTATTGACTCCGGAAAGATGAAAGGCAAAGTCGACCTCGGTGGAATTTGAACTCAGAATGTTTCAGCATATGAAATACCGCTAAGCATTTCGCCCGGCGTGCTAACGTTTCTGCCAGCTCGGCGCGTTACGTTATCAGATAATTACTTTCAAATTTCGGCATAAAGCTCGCAATTTCGGGACAGGGCCTAAGTTGACTACATTGACTCCAGTACTCAACTGGTACTTATTTTTCCAACTCCGAAAGAATGAAAGGCAAAGTTACCCCGGAGTAATCTGAACTCGGAACGTAAATGCGGTTAAACGTTTTGCCCAGCGTGCTAACCGTTCGGCCACCTTACTGCCTTATGTTATCAGATAATTACCATGAATTTTAAATAAAATATCTGTTTGGACAATTACTCAAGGTTTAGATATCGTAACAGACTCTTTCATTTTATCGCAAATATGTAAAAATCAGCGTAAAATTACATGAAATATTGGAATCATAAAAGAAAGAAAACATTATAATTCATTATGAGTTGGCGTTTGCAATTTTATAAGATATGTGTTAATATATGGTAATTATTCAGGAAAAAAACAATAGAAACAAATTTGAAATTTAACTATAAAGGACAGAAAAAATATACAGAAAATGAAATAGAGATTTTGGAGAAGACTTACCCAAGATTAATAATTCTCGTTGTTGCGGGTGATAAAAACTTGTGAGATAGAGCGTTTTGTATGGTCTCGCTGGGAAGTGGATAGCATGGGGGTGTACAGAATAGTTTTATTGAGCAAAATAGAAAATCAGAACTGATAAGCGGGATGCGTGGTACGCGTGTGTGTGGTGTGAATAGATAGGGAATGTACGCGCGTGTGTAGAAATAGATATGGAACGTACGCGTGTGTGCCTGTGCGCGTGGGTGCTGCGCGTGTGGGAATGAGCTCATAGTGTATGTGTGCGTGTTAGTATACCGTAAGCCATACTTAAGCTAGAGAAGGGTGTGTATATATATATATATATATGTGCGTGTGTGTGTGTGTGTGTGTGTGCGTGCGTAATGATCTTATCAAATTTCTTGAAGTTTTTCAAATTACCACCAAACTGTGTTGTTGTAGTGTACTTTTGCCTGCTGATGACGCAAATCGCTTTCATTTTCTCTACTAATTACTCATACAGAACATTTTATAAACTTTATAAGTGTCGAAACTTTAGTATTTTACAGAAAAGAAAAGTAAACTTCGAATGCAGTAAACCTGTAAGGAGAGCAGAGAAAGGGAGAGTATTTACTCTTCACGCAATGGGACTGAAGTTGTACCATCTGGTTGGTAAGCAAGTTACATACCACACAGCCACTCCTGCGCCTGATGTGAAGAAAAATATAATAATATAAATAACGTTTCCCCACACGTAGACACCTATGAACATCCTCTTGAGCAATATTACGGTACCCACACAATGCCTTATTCGCACAAACCACTAAGCAGCTGACTACCCTTTTCATCTCCATCGTTCATTAATACCCAGAATACATAAAATTACAAGCAATTACTCAGCTACGTCGGATTACGTCAACTCACACATTTCCATACCTAAACACGAGTCCTATAACAACACCAGTCTGCGCATGTGACTCCCCTCCCACTCCTACCTGAACAACAACAATAGCTTTTACTATCTTCTCTTATTCACATGCTCTGATTCAGCGATCCTACTCCTGAAATATCAAAAATATATAAGGTCAAAATTCAACTCTTGTTCTGTCTTCACTTTTGTAGTTTACTCTTGAAATGATTCGGCTTCAACAATTTTTTCTCTCTAATATACACTTTGTTCTTTATTCTTTCTTTTGTTTTGTTTTTTCTCTTTAATGTTCCTGTTGAAGTAGAAGTGTCTGAAAGGCTGATCTTAATTTTATTCTTTTTACTTGGTTTCGTATCTTGTTTTAGTTTCTGTTTCTACTTCGTGTTCCATTTTGTAATACACCATTATTCTACACTAATGTGTATTTCCTGATTACCAGTAGATTTATACTGATATAGAAAAATATTGATTAGATTGACAAGTTTTCATTATTGTACCACATCGCCAATTGTGCTAAGAGTACTATTTTAAAAGTCTATAAGCAATTTTAAGTGGTTTGGTTAGATTTTAATTTGAAATCAACTGACTCTAATGTATATATCGTTAGACAGAAGTACCGTAATTTGAATGGACAATCAATATTTAATGGTAGATTTTAATTTGATTTGGCACTGCTGTAATAACTTTGCTTTTATTTGTATCGAGCTCTTTAGATTTTGGAAGTTTCTTTTCGGACGAAATTATTTCCATTCATTTTGCTACTATCACCTATCCACTTTCCCCCTTCTCCCCGTGTCACTGCCTTGTCACCTCATTTCTATCGCTCTCCCACGCACTTTATTTTACCTTTCAAATGTCGTAATCTTCCATCTATTACTTTGTCGCTCTCTTTATCATTGTCGTCTGCTTCTTTCTTTCTCTCCAACTCTTTATATCACCACTTTGTTGTAATATCATCCTATGTACTCTTGAACAACATATCGAATCGCATTCTGTGGTTTACAAGTATAAGAACAAAGTCAGGATAATATATGTATAGAGTTCCGTCAAGCAATTAGACTATGAATGCTCCTGCAGAAATCTAAACGGACAAATACTGGCAACTACATATCTTGTGCACCTCTGCAGTCGCTCACACAGATAAAAACTTTACATATGAAGACACAGACACATGCGAACATATGAATCAATACACATACACTTAGCTATAAATGCTTTTGCACAAAAGTGTTAGGTGAACTGCAAGCTAAGGAAGGAGCGTGTACTCAGTATTTCACCACACTAGAAATAGCAGCCAAATGTTCCTCAAATCTCATCCAACGTTTAAAAAAAGGCAATATCCTTAGCATGATTTTAATTTTTAGGCTATTTGTTGCATATTTAGAAATCGGTTTCATCGGTTTCATCTCCTATGATCATCAGATAGCTTATTCCTAGATATGCATATATGAGTGTGGAGGCACAATGGCCCAGTGGTTAGGGCAGCGGACTGTATTGGTCTTCCTTGCACGATACAATGGAAGGTAAGGAACCAGAAATTCGTGTCTTAAACAAAAAAGGATTTATTTCAAAATAGAGAACGGGATAAAGAATTTCTTAAAAGAAAACTAAGACTTAGTCAAGGGTTTACCTAGCAGGACTGTAGTCCAATGACTGAAACAAGAAACTGATAAAATATGGCTTGAATGCTTCTGAGCACAAATTTGTTCAATCAGAGTTGATCTGGGGGCAAAACCTCAACTGCAACCCCAAACAAGAATAGTAACAGACAAAACATCAAAATAAAAATGACACAGATTTTCGTAATATTGCAATTCAGGGTATGATCGATGTTTGATCCTGATTAAACCGAGTTTAGTCCTGATCGAAAAATATATAAGCAAACGCGTTCTAATCATCAGTATCCCAACTTACATTCAGAAAAAATATTACTAGAGCTTTCTTATCCACTAAGAAGGTATCATGTGCACTTTCTGGCAGGTGGAGCAAGTCACGTGGAGCAGGTCACACGGAGGAACTCATCTCTGTATCGATTTGGGGAACTACTATTACTGAATTAGTACAGAATGTAAGATATTAACAAAACTTTAGCCAAGTTTTAATAGCTCTAGCACCACTTATATTGGAAGCTAGTAATTAAATCAGTTGGTATATGGAGATACGAGGAGTGTGTGTGTGTGTGTGTGTGTGTGTGTGTGTGTGTGTGTGTGTGTGTGTGTGAATTTGGCATTTGAAAAGAACAGACTTATTTAATTTAATCTCGTTATCCTTCTCAACGTTTAACTTCATATATCTTTTACGAAATTCACTGAAGTTAACAGCAGAGAAGCGATAACTATATAATTAGTAAAATAATTAAACATTTCCTTTAACTATATGCAAAGAAACGGATGTTCGATGATATTGTATTAGCAGGTGTATAGACTGCTGTATGGATAAGATGTCCGCTTCGCAATAACGTGGTTTCAGGTTCGATCCGATCGAGTAAATATCTCCTACTCTACACTCGGGTCAACAAATGCCCTATCGAAGAAATAAACGGAAATGTGAGACGCTAATTGTACACAAATATATATGTTCCTATATATGGATAACGGCTTTGTTTTCATGCATATTTATGTCTTATTCTTTTTCTTTTTTTTTGTATTTCCTTAGTTTTGGAGCAATAGAGTTCCTAAATCCATGTCCAAATTTTCCAGAACTTGCCAATCTAATTTTCGGGAATTAACTACTATATCTGGCATGTGTGTTGTTCTTTATCTATTGCTTTGTATTGATTTGTTTGTAGCAGTCAAAGTTTGACCATTTTTGTTTTACTTTTTGTTAATTTTTTAATGAGTGTTTGCGCGTTAATTTTAGTATTGTATGCAACATGAGTCTGGTCTCCACAATTTATCTATTTTTGTGCGAAATTTTGTACAATGTTTATATATCAGGTCATTGAGAATGAAATGACTGATTTTGAACTAAAAGTTTATTTTACTTCATTTCAACAAAAAGCAATGCAGTTAATCAAAGTATGCACCTAAATCATCAACACTATTTTGCCATTTTATCGGTAGCTTATTTATGCCGGCAGTGAAGTATTCTGAAGAGCAACAGAGGATGAAATCACGAAAGGCTGTTTTTGCATCTTTTGTCAGATTTGAAGTTTTTGCCTTGCCAAAAGTTGTCTAATGCTTGGAAAACGTAATAGTCAGTTGGTGCAAGGTCTGGTGAATATGGTGGATTACAGAGTAGTTCCAAGTTCAGTTCCTGTAGCTTGAGTAGCGTTCTTTGTGCAACATGTATGTGGTCGAGCACTTTCTTGCAAGAGATTTGGCCTGTCTCTATTGACCAATGTTAGTTGTTTAATTTCAAGTTTACTCATCATTTCCGCTGTTATTGGATTACCTGTTCTCATAAAGCTGTAGTGGATGACACAAGCGCTGGACACACAAACACGCACCATTAGGTTTTTTGGTGAATATTCTTTTTTTGGATTGTGCTTTGGCACTTTGTCTCTAGTCCAACCACGGTACAGAATGCTTGCTATTGTTGAAAAGAATCTATTTTTCATTACACAGACCAATACGATGCAAATATGGTTCGCTTTTATGTCGTAACAACAAAGAACAGCAAGTTTCAAGACGACGTGTCATTTGATGCTCGTTCAGTTCGTGTGTTACTGAAGATGAATGGTGAACTATTTTGTGAAAAACACATGACTAAAACACCTAAAGTAAAGAAAAACATAACATTACATAATTGACACAGTTATAAAATACAAATTAACACTGGTCAGTATGAGGCTGAAACGGGTGGATATGCTGTTGATCGCAGTTATAAGCACCCTTATTTCAACCGAAAATGTGTGGCACTGCAGAAAACTGAGTTCACTTTTTTTCTTTTTTTTCTTTCTTTTGTTTTCTTAATCGGATGACAAAACTACTTATTATGCACCACATAACCTGCCTGAAGAATATTGGCTCTTGTAATCAAACACTTACCTATTTCGTTGTCCGGACCGATTAATTCACTGTACAACTACCATTGAGTTTGTATTGTATAATTTACAAATAATTGTAAATATAATTTCTCAGAATTTCCCAGCTTCGTATCTTTATCTAAAAAGAAAACTTTTGGCGAGTGAAAATTGAATTTGTTGATAAACCATATTTCCTAAAATGTTTGTAGCCTTGAAGGCAACAAACAATTTAGGAAATATTGTTTCCTAGAATACAGAAAACTATATATATGTATATTTATATATACATATATATATATATATATATA
>NC_068985.1:93843275-93854365 GCF_001194135.2 Octopus bimaculoides | reverse complement strand
ATATATATTACAAAGATAGCTGTATAAATGTATATCTACTTATGTGGTGTGTGTGTGTGTGTTTTATAATCAAACTTTCGTATAAAGAATGATTATCTCACCTAAAAGATTCTATTTCTTGAACTAGCGATTTCTTTCTATCTTACACTTAATATATTGTTATATTTTATCTTTCTGTCTTTGTGAAGGAAATATTTATTATTGCTTGCGGCAAGAGAAATGTTTTAAATTACGATAAATTGGTTTTCTAACACTTAAGTAACCATCTGTTTCTGACTACGTTGAAACGAAACCTTTGTTTAATTCTGCTAAACAATAAGTTCAAATAGTTGAAACGAAGACACATCTAAACACAAACATTAATTTCAAAATCTCTAAAGAAATAATAATATATTCTTTGAGATATATTAAAAGCCTGTGATATTGGAAACTCTCGCCCTCTGTAAGCCCAGTTCAATTACATCCTTACTTGATATTCAGTTAGAAACGAAACGGGAGGGTTTTATCTCTCACAATGTCTAGTATTACATTCCATTTTCCCGGCTTTGACAGTCGTATATTCGTTTTTTGTCAAATCTTGTTAAGACATCATATGCATTTCTTTGTGTTGTTATTGACTTTCACGGGATAACCAGGTTTAAGGGTGAAATATTCTGCTGACAGTAAAAGAACAATATGAATTGTGACTGAAAATTATGAATTGAATTCAAGACTTTCTGCAATTTTATTTGCCAGTACTGGAATGAATACAGATTTTATAGCTCAAGACATCACGAACAGCTGGAGAGATATATTATGGAGTATAAATGAAATTTTTGGCAGTCGCTTGTTGTCTAGCCAAAGTGAGCACCTATTGAAAATAGCCATAAGCAATAGTATTCCAGTCTTTATGCTGTCTTCCTTTCAAGCAGTGCCTCAATGATTTCTTTTTGCTTTCTATTTTAAGTTTCTGTGTCTCTCGGTTTGTCTCCATCAGTTCCACTTCACAACCAGTGTTGGTTTTCTTACGTCTATGCTATTAAACTGTTCTGCAAAAGAGTACGACAGATTATATATCGAGCTGAACAAAATTAAGCCCTAGTGTCGATTTGTTGGACTAAAATTCTTCGAACCGGTTGCAAGCCTGACTACAATCCAACAACTGAAACAAGTAAAAGTTTGATGGTGGTTTAACTGTTATTTTTAGCAGCTGAATTAACCACAATAAAACTTGTTCTCTTCCTCATTGAGTCGGAGACTTTCGTTGGCTTGTAATTATATTTATATACGGATGGAGGCTGTTAGACATAATCCGTCGCTAGGGTTTAACAACAATTCATCGCGCGCCTTGAGCGAAGTTCACATGATTGACGTTATTGGAAGAAGGTCTGAAGCCACTGAGAAACTTCTACCATAGATTTTGCTTGGCAAGAATCTTATGAGACGAAACTATGAACCCTCTATCGTGAATCTAACACCGAAATGTTTTTGTCTTGCCTTCTTCTCCTCTCTTGTCAAAAGATTGAAGTTTCGAAAAGTCTTCTCTCTAACCTATTTTTCAATTACAAACTAAATTTAATTGGTTTATATTCCGGTTTGTTTTTGCTGATTTTCTTTGTTTTGTTTTATTTATTCATTTCTTTATATAATACTTTGCTCATGAAATCTCTTGGAAATATAACTACTCAGATTATACAGGATCAAATTTTCTTATTACTATAATACATTAGAGGGCAACAGCCCCATTCTCAAACATGGCAGTTTCATCATTCTGGTGTGATCGCTCGTATGATTCTGTTTGTGCAATGATCAGAAAGTTCGAAGGTTTCGAAGCAACATTCCGTATGCTCTCAACATCTTGATCATTGTAAAGCGGTGAATTGAGTTAAAAGCCTTCTTGAAGTCAATAGACGTCAGGAAACCAGAAAGGCTACTATTCTTTACACGTTCAGCATCACATCAACTAGAATTTTATATCATTTCACTCCTTGAATTTTATCATCGCCACCTTCTTCTCTTCTATTGCTCATATCATTCCAATCTCCGTCTGAAATACATAAGAGTTATGTATTCCTAGATAACTGAATCGATAAAATCCGAACAAAACTATGATAGTGTGCATTGGCAAATAACTTGTGCACTGGAATAAGTTGTGTAAATACCTTTGTGTGAATAACAAGAAAAAGAATAATTTTGGTGATCGGTTTGCTTGATCAAGTTGAATTTGAATTGATCAGCAACAATAACCGTTCTCTTTTACTCTTTTACTTGTTTCAGTGATTTGACTGCGGCCATGCTGGAGCACCGCCTTTAGTCGAGCAAATCGACCCCAGGACTTATTCTTTGTAAGCCTAGTACTTGTTCTATCAGTCTCTTTTGCCGAACCGCTAAGTTACGGGGACGTAAACACACCGGCATCGGTTGTCAAGCGATGTTGGAGGGACAAACACAGACACACAAACATACATACACACACACACACACACACACACACACACACACATATATATATATATATATATATATATATATATATATATACGACGGGCTTCTTTCCGTTTCTGTCTACCAAATCCACTCACAAGGCTTTGGTTGGCCCGAGGCTATAGTAGAAGACACTTCCCCACGCAGTGGGACTGAACCTAGAACCATGTGGCTGGTAAACAAGCTACTTATCACACAGCCACTCCTGCGCCTATTTTTTTCTTAAACGTACCCACAACGCTAGTTGGTAATGTTAAACCAGGTGACGGTAATGTCTACACCTCAAGTCGACCGTGGTGGGATTTGAACTCAGAACGCCACGAATGCCACAAGGCATCCGCTGTGATGTGTTTACAGTTCCGTCAATTAGCCATCTTTCACTAGTGTACCTTTTATTCCCCCCCCCCACCGCCCAACGAAAAAGCAAAGGTGAACCCTGTGGGATTTGAACTAACAAGGCAAAGATACCGTGTATTATTTTGTTCGATGCTCGAAAATCTTCACCAATTCATACGAAACATATAGTCACACTTGAAAACTAGATGAACTGTATCGCAACAAGCTGGATTAACCTAGGGTTAAATATCATCATCATTAACGGTTACTACTACTACTAATATTAATAATAATAATACTGCTGCTATTACTACTACTGCAAATAAATTATTGGAAGTACAATCGTTATTGAAGAGCACCTGTTTCGTATCTTTAATACCAAACAAGATATGACCTAGCACATGTTATTGTGGATTAATATCAAAATGGCTCTGAAATACGAGCAGGCTTTTTGTGTCATTATTGATTTACCAGCAAGGCAGCGAGCTGGCAGAAACGTTTACACGCCGAGCGAAATGTTTAACGGTATTTCGTCTGTCTTTACGTTCTGAGTTCAAATTCCACCGAGGTCGACTTTGCCTTTCATCCTTTCGGAATCGATAAATCAAGTACCAGTTGCGTACTGAAGTCGATTTTATGGACTGGCCCCCTCCCCAAAAATTTTGGGACTTGTGCCTAGAGTAGAAAAGAATATTTTAGGTGGCGAGCTAGCAGAAATGTTAGCACACCGTCTGGCTTTACGTTCTGAGTTCAGATTCCGCCGAGGTTCACTTTGTCTTTCTTCCTTTTGGGGTCGATAAATTAAGTACCAGTTGCGTACTGGGGTCGATCTAATCAACTGGGCTCTTCCCCAAATATTTCGGGCCTTGTGCCTAGATTAGAAAAGAATATTGATTTAAACATCCAAGAGCAATGGTATGTAGGATCGGTAGAGCTTCTGCCTGAAAAACGCCTCACCATATTTCGTACAGCCTAGAAAGTATTGACTTAAAGTGTAATTTAATTAGAATTCAAAATTAGTCGTCAAATTTAGCGATGAAAAGAAAATCGAAAGTACAGAACAAATTGGGCATTTTACAAAGATGTCTTAAATAGAATCTGAGGCGAAAAACAAAGAGGAGGCTTTAATAGATTTTCACAATCGGGTCTTTCTGTATGTGTTCTATAGATACATTAAATTACAGTTTTTCCTTCGAATGTACGTTCTGAGATCAAGTCCAGCCGGTCACTGTTGACTATTTAGTTCTATATTAGGGTTAACTCTAAAATACCAGCTTAACCCGTTAAGTCCCACAGTACTTAAATTTCTGAATATTACTTTTAAATTTTTACAGATGATTGAAAATAGGTTAAAATGAAGAAAAAAAATTATTAAAACTCCTTTACTTCAAGTAGAAATGGAAATACTCGGTGTCCTATAAATAGGACACTGAGACAAAGTGATATAGCTTATTTAATGTTCTCATTTAGTGTCCTATTTATAGGACAGTGGGACTTAATGGATTAAACGATTATATCCGCCTCCAAAAGTTGTTGCCTCTGCCTTAGATATCAATAGCAACAGGAACAAATGAAGAAGCCTCTACGTTGTCTCTTGACCTATTAAAAGTCACAGCCAAACGCCTTTAAAGATAGAATGACGTAAGTAATCGACATGAAATATAAATAGCAATGTCATGGTTAGAATGCTTTCGATCATAGGTCTGCTCGATTTGGGAAGACCTACAGCTAAACGTAAACAATAATGCTGATATAGATTTAACATTAAGTAAAGTTATTCTGAGACCTGTCAGATGTTATGATATAGAACAACTTATATGTGAGCATTTATTGACCGGCAAAGCAACAAAGCATTGCATGTTATATATTATTCATTTTAACGACAGAAGTCGTACAACTTAAATAACCCAACGACCTGGTGTCAGAGATAATGTTTGACATCGCAAACCAACAAACTGATCCGTATGGAGATGCTACTGTCCAGATTTCGATCAGTTTCATAATAAAGTTTGTTTTCCTAATATTTTCTAGCTATCGAGGATTATAAGTTACGATTGTTATCAGGGAGTTATGAGACGGCACAGTATTTCTTCGTTTTAGATTATAATCCTCACTTTTGAATTATTGCAAGCGAAGGAGTTTCAATTCAAATGTGATGTTGCTTTTTTATTATTATTCAAATTTTTACTGGTGGACGATTCTTATTCTTTTTTTTCTTTCAATCTTTCCTTTTTACATTTTGTTGTCTCAAATTATAAAGGTTAAATATTTTCCTACAATAAAGTCATAATTTAGAAACTTCAACATTAAAAACCGAAATATTAGGAAATAAGAAAAAAATGAAGAAAAGTAAATGATTAGAGAATGATTGAAAATAGGAAATGTGGACATACCATTCATATTTCAGATGAGTTAAGAAATCATTTAGCATATCTTTTGATTAAAAGTGAGATTAAATAAACTACACAGGAATAATATTCAGCTATGTAATGCAACCCAAGAAAATATAATTTTTTGTGAATATTAATCAGTTAAGAGAGAACTTGTAATTATAATAAAGTGCAATTGACTGTTGCTGAATCAGTAATGAAACCAAACGAACAGCTCCTCATACAATGTCAGTTACAGTATACTAAGATTAAAACCACAAGTGGATGGCCATCGCTGGAGCACTTAATCATGAGAAATTTTATTCAAGGCTGACTTGTGGCTAAAGTGAAGTAACATCTCAAACGCTATATCGCGAGCGATATCGCGAGCAACTAGATCGCTTGCAAAATTCACATGTTACTGTCTTGCAAAAATGAAGTGCAAGTTGGTTAAAATGAATTCTTGAATAACCCTAAATAAACAGGATTGTTTCGGTTAGGACGATTGTATCCGTAGGTCTTCTGGATTATCTATCATCTGGGAATAAACAGCAACAACAGTGAAATAAAAGATACAGAAAACATTGCATGACTGTATTAAAATTAGGCATGAAAGAGATATAAGTGTTAGTACTTATAATAAATAAATGAGTTGGATGCAATTCTGGATATGAAAAGCATGAGTTATTGAATATATCCATCACACATATACAGATAATCATACACCACACACATATCGTCTGCCCGCTCAATGAATAAACGAAAAACGCCTTAGAACATAGAGCTGAAATATCTTCAGCAGACGACAATGAGATTATAGCGGCCTCACTAAAACCTCTTTCTATAAATGTTTCACTGAACACTTCTACTCAGTCAGATGTATATACAAGCAAAACAGGGCTCCTCTATCGCAATTGAATTGGATGTCTGAATATGAATCAAATAAAAATATTAACATATCACAATTAATTGTGGAAAAAAAATGAAAATTTTGCTTATCCGAAAAATACACTATTCGAGATGCTGTATAACAAATTAGAACACGTTTTCCAAATACAGGAACAAAATTTGCATTTCTGGAGCTATTTTTGTCTATAAGGTATAAACTCTAACGAGCGAAAATCAGGCAACGCAGTTTTCATCAACACAATTATAGTAGACTTCCGTGGCTCCCAATTTAAGGAATATCCGTGATTTAGAGATTTCGTATGAGGAGGTATGATACTGGAAGCATCTATAGAATAGTAATTTCAGTATATAGGACCAGTGCCGTTGCTCCAGCAACAGTTGTTATGAACAGAAATGGTTTAGACAGTTAAATACAATTTAAGCCGTGGGAAAGAAGAGAAGTCTGACATTTCTGAAATAAACTGTTGTCGAAAAACGATGTAATGTCGACAGTTGCTCAAGGGAAAATAAATGGGATTTGTTAAAGAGAGAGAGGAAGAAAAAGAGCTTGAAAGGAAAGTGAAGGAGAAGGTGTGAGAGAATGAATATAAGAGTTAAAGAAGTGGGAGCGTGTGTTGAGGTTGGAGAGTTTAACAAGTGTACGCGGAGGATATTGAGCAGAATGAGAAGGAACTAGAAAACCAGCCAGTGGATGGGGAGAAGGCTGAGGTGAATAAGGGCAGTAACGAGAAAATACCTTTTAGACGTACAAGCACGTATGCATGCATATTTACGCACATACACGTATAAGAATCTATATGCCATGCAAAAGCAAATATGTAGCTACGCAAGTATTCTAGTAGCCATTCTTGAGTAGTTGCACAGATGCCTATGTGTGTGTGTTTGTGTGTGAGTGTGTTTGCATGTATGTGTGTGTGTATTTGTGTGTGTGTGTGTGTTTGAGTGTGTGTGTGTGTATGTGTGTGTGTATGTGTGTGAGCGTGCGTGTGTGTGTGTGTGTGTGAGTGATTTTTTGAAACTAATGGGTATATGTCAAATAGTGTGTTGACTAAAGCACGTTTACAGTCTGGGCTACCTGGTGTCATCTATGCTTGAATTTACGGCAGAAATTCCGCATTCATCAATCTATTATTTTTATTATTATTATTATTATTATTGTTGTTGTTGTTATATATATATAAGCTTATTACACAGCGTGCTAACGATTCTGCTACCTCGCCGCCTTATAGTCGGGGCAATAATGGTTTCTAATTTTGGCACAAGGCCAGCAAATCTGGAAGGGAGGGTGTTTGCGGATTACATCGACCCCAGTGCTCAACTGCTACTTGTATTATCGACCCCGAAAGCGATGAAAGGCAAACTCAACCTCGGCGGAATTTCGACTCAGAACGTCAAGGTGGACGAAGTGCCGCTAAGCATTTCGCCTGGCTTCTAATGATTCTGCCAGCTCGCTGCCTAATAATAATAATGATAATACTTACAATAATAACCCTTTCTACTAAAGGCACAAGGCTTGAAATTTTCTGTGAAGGGGACCGGTCGATTACATCAACTGCTACTTAGTTTATTGACCCCGAAAAGGATGAAAGGCAAAGTCGATGGTAGCAGAATTTGAACTATGAGTCTAAAGCCGAACGGTAATGCCGCTAAGCATTTTGTTCGGCATGCTAGCGATTCTTCCACATCCCTCCTTTAGTCGTGTTAATGTTGTTGTTGGCACTCCGTCGCTTACGACGGCGAGGGTTCCAGGTGACCTGATCAATGGAACAGCCTGCTCGTGAAATTAACGTGCAAGTGGCTGAGCACTCCACAGACACGTATACCCTTACCGTAGTTTTCGGGGATATTCAGCGTGACACAGTGTGACAAAGCTGACCCTTTCAATTACAGGCACAAGAGTGAGAGAAAATTGTGGTGGAAGAGTACAGCAGGGTTCGCCACCATCCCCTGCCGGAGCCTCGTGGAGCTTCAGGTGTTTTCGCTCAATAAACACTCACAACACCCGGTCTGGGAATCGAAACCGCGATCCCATGACCGCGAGTCCGCTGCCTTAACCACTGGGCCATTGTGCCTCCACAGTCAAGTTAATAGCCAATCAATTTGTAATGTCTATTATATGTTTTTCAGCAACAGTAAGTAAATTATTTGTGAGTAAATTATTTGTAATTTACTCACAAATTTCTGTTGCCTCTTTTGTCTGGAGGAGAAAGAAAAGCTATTTACATCTTAACTTTTGATTGGCTAACATAAACATCTTCGAATCCGTTTTTATGTATGTTACTTTTCTAATTTGGATCTTTGGTTTATGTTATATGTGGTAAAGTTTTGTGACTTTATAAATTCTAGGAAGTTAACCACTTTCAGCGTAGCTACGTTACTGTGGTTAAGAAGCATAGTTTTGCAGTCACGTCGTTGTTCCAAGTTCGAAAACCAGCTTGCAGGCAGCTTAGCCAAGTGTTTTCTACTGTGACCTCGCGTTGACCAAAGCGTTACGATTAGAACTTCATTTTATTGATGGAACTGTGCAGAAGCTCATTGTTAATATTTATGTGATTATGCATTGAACAGCCTTCATGCTCAGCTATGTCAGTCGTGTATTGCGATGATGTTGTTGGATTATGAAAATTTCTGATAAATATCTTTTTATTTTCTCCACACTCAGAAAAAAATGGATCCACTTGATTCGTTTCGGATCTTATTTTAATCTCATCAGAAATACAATACAATTTTATCTCCTCGCAGAACGAATGAAAGCTACTAGCTGTATATAAACACAAAACGCTGTGAATTTACCAAATTGGTTAGTTTGATTGGCATAAATATCCTTTTCTACTCTAGGCACAAGGCCCGAAATTTTTGGGGAGGGGGCCAGGCTATTAGATCGACCCAGTATGCAACTAGTGCTTAATTTATCGACTCTGAAAGGATGAAAGGCAAAGTTGACCTCGACGGATAACTAAGATTGTATTACAAATAAAAATACTTCTTTTCCTGTTCCATATCCGATCAGTTGCTGCCGTTATGCATCATACACATAACACATATATTCTTTTATTTGCTTCAGTCGCTTCATTGTGGCCATGCTGCAGCACCGCCTTTAGTCCAACAAAACGATCGGAGGACTTATTCCTAGTAAGCCTAGGACTTATTCTCTCGGTCTCTTTTGCCGAACCGCCAAGCTGCAGGGACATAAGCATACCAACATCGGCTGTCAAGAGATGGTGGGGAGACAAACACAGACACACAAACACAGACACACAAACACAGACACACACATACACATACGTATATATATACATATAAACGACGGGCTTGTTTCAGTTTCCGTCTAGCAAATCCACTCTCAAGGCTTTGGTCGGCCCGAGGCTATAGTAGAAGACACTTTTCCAGGGTGCTACGCAGTAAGACTGATCCCTGAACTATATGGTTGGGGAGCAAGCTTCTTTTCACACAGCCACTCCTGCGCCTACACATCGGAGTATGTGAACTCTACACAGTTTTTCTCTCGGACCGTGGGACTCTACGCATCTTTTCTCGCTCCGTTTTTTTCATTCTCTTTCCATTTTTCCGCCTCTTAATCCTTCCTAACGAAGAGCGTGGGCTCGAAACGTAAATGACTTGAGCGTTAAACTAATACACCGGGTCGTTCTTCTTACACCTGTCTTCTTTTTATTTTAATGTAAATTTAAACTATATATATATCGATGCACTCCGTCGGTTACGACGACGAGGGTTCCAGCTGATCTGATCAACGGAACAGCCTGCTCGTGAAATTTACGTGCAAGTGGCTGAGCACTCCATAGACACGTGTACCCTTAACGTTGTTCTTGGGGAGATTCAGCGTGACACAGTGTGAGACAAGGCAGGTCTTTTGAATTACAGGTACAACAGAAACAGGAAGACAGAGTGAGAGAAAGCTGTGGTGAAAGAGTACAGCAGGGTTCACCACCACTCCCTGCTGGAGCCTCGTGGACCTTTAGGTGTTTTCGCTCAATAAACATTCAAAAGGCCCCTATAGAGTAAGTAGCCAGGCTAAAAATTGTGAACCACTTCAAAGTTAACTATGACTTACTTGATGGCAAAATTTTCTAGGAACAATATTTAGACAGCTTGTATATTTTTTCTTCTCTGGGCAAAAGGCCTGAAAATTTTGGAGGAGGGGGCCAGTTGATTAGATCTACTCCAGTACGCAACTGATACTTAATTTATCGACCCCAAAAGGATGAAAGACAAAGTCAACCTCGGCGGAATTTGAACTCAGAACGTACAGACAGACGAAATACTACTAAGCATTTCGCTCGGTGTCCTAACGCTTCTTCCAGCTCACCGCTTTTGATTCCACCTATATTGGCAACAGAATACTTCCAAAGTTATCCTGATGTATGGCAGGTCAATAATATATGCTTCTTATTATAATATATATTTCTCTATTGCCCACAGGGCACTAAACACACAGGGGACAAACAAGGAGAGACCAAGGGATTAAGTCAATTAGATCGACCCCAGTGCGTAACTGGTACTTATTTAATCGACCTCGAGACGATAAAATGCAAAGTATACTTCTGCGGAATTTGAACTCAGAACGTACAGACAGACGAAATACCGCTAAGCATTTCACTCGGCGTGCTAACGCTTCTGCCAGCTCGCCGACGCAGACAGCTTGTATATTACCAACTTGTTCTGTAAAAACAAAAACCACCAAATCACCTTAATATCGCATTCTAATGACTCAGGAACGCGGAAGATGCTGAATATACTGAATCATGTAGTGTATATTACACTATATCAGAGGCACAAGTGGTGGTCATGCTTGGTAAGGCTTTGGTTATATGTTTACGCATTCAGTGATAACAAAAGGTTTTTTAAAAAAATATTAGGTTCAATCGCTATTATTTATTGATAATGTGTCCCCCCCCCCTAGTAATGAAATTTTATTTTCGATTTTCATGAGATGCCAGCACCGGAGATATGATTTCGTATTTTTATTACCAAACAAAAGAATAACACACACAC
>NC_068985.1:93837726-93841846 GCF_001194135.2 Octopus bimaculoides | reverse complement strand
TATATATATATATATATATATATATATATATATATGTACGGATTTATGTATATTTCACACATTCTTCATATAATCATTCTTCATAATCTATTTCAGAGTAGAGATCTTGATAAAAGAATTTGTTTGGATATAAGTGAAAATATATTCTCTACATTAAATGTCTTCAGTCTATTGTTGTCGCCTGCACCGCCACCGTCCTCGATGTCGAGGTTCATTTTGTTTGTTGTTACTTAACTACAGACCAACTCTGATTGTACAGACCTATTATCAAAATCTTATTTGGAGCATGGCCAATCCATCTTCTTTGCAATACGATTAGCCAAATCAGTGGTTATCAGCTGGGTCCATATGATCCTTGGAAGTCTATTAGGAAGTGGCTGTAGATTTACCAGGGTGCCAGGGACTCTTTCCCATCCCAGTTGCTAAAAAAAAAACGGATATTATAATGTGGTGTGAAAGAAAGAAAGTTGTGAATCTAGTGGAGTTAACGGTTCCTCACGAAGATAACATGGACGCCGCTCGGGCTCGAAAGATTGACCGTTATGTAAACCTTCACGAGGAATGTAAAGAGGTAGGCTGGAAGGCGGAACATTTTCCAATTGATGTCGGATGTAGAGGATTCTTTGGATAAAGAGTGAGGTGACCGGTGCGCAAATATGTCACCCACTTAATATAAGGGTAGACGAACATCGTAAAACTGTGACAAGAGGAGATATTCATAAATCGGGTATAGCCGATCATGTATGGATAAATGGAGACCACCTCATCCTGTGGGATGAAGTTAAAATAATTGACAGAGAACACCATTGAAAAATACGAAAACGAAAAGAAGCAGCACATATGCTAGGACACGACAACCTCTTAAACAGACCGAGTGTAGATATGAGCAGCATATGGGAACTGGTATTAAAGAAGGCTAGGAAAATATTAGATTTATAAGCCCTAAAATTCACTCTATAATTGCCCACAAGTATATGGCCTAGTGTTTAAGAGCACGGCTTACTAACCCCAACATTCCGAGTTCGATTCCAAACGAAGATAGCATGGACGCCGCTCGGGCTCGAAATACTGACCATTATGTAAACCTCCACGAGTAATGTAAAGACATAGGCTGGAAGGCGGAACATTTTCCAATCGATGTCGGATGTAGAGGATTCTTTAGACATAGAGTGAAGTGACCGTTGTTATCGCTAGGCCTAACTCATCGTAAATACCATCATAACCAATATCCAAACTACACTGGATTTGGTTAAAAAGAGACGATGGGCGATAGCTAGAAGAATATCGAGCTATATTTGATAACCGTTTGATCAAGCAAGCAGGGCTTCATATCAGTGAGGGGGTCCAGAGATAGCACTCCCCTCACAAAGAAAAACCGCGTGCATTCTCTCCTGATGACCACATACACTTGCTGGCTTCCGGTATGCGAAGCTTTCGACTGGTAGCACATAAACTTTGAACTCAGATCGTAAAGACAGACGAAATACCGCGAGCATTTCGCCCGGCGTGCTAACGTTTCTGCCAGCACACCACCGTACAAAGTCATTAATATTAAAATCTTTATTACGAATATTATGAAGTTTTGTTAGTTCTACAATTTATATGTTGTTATTCTGCTTATATTTTACATTTTGCGAGAAAATTCTTGTTTGAAATTTTATTTTATTTATTAATTATATAACAGTAATATAACATTTGCAACACATTTTTAATTGAGAAACAAAGGATGTCCAACTACATTATACCATTACAACACATCGTCACTTTGCGTCAATGAAAGCGCTTGTGCATCTTTGATCTTCTGGAATCAACAGCCAAATATTTATGAAATTATACTCCTACATAGAAAAGATTAAAGTACACAAGGGTTAATATACGGAGTCGTCTGAAAAGTTCATAGGTTAAAGGTAGTCTCATGGAAAGTGATCAAATGGGGTTTATTTTTAAATACAGTCCTTCTTGGATTCCACACACTTCTATTGGTGTAACAATGTTTTTGATTAATTTAAGGCAGCGAGCTGGTAGAAACGTTAGCACGCCGAGCGAAATGCTTAGTGGTATTTCGTCTGTCTTTACGTTCTGAGTTCAAAGTCCGCCGAGGTCAACTTTGCCTTTCAGGGTCGATAAATTAAGTACCAGTTGCGTACTGGAGTCGATCTAATTAACTGGAACCCTCCCTCAAAATTTCGGGCCTTGTGCCTAGAGTAGAAAAGAATGTTTTGATTCTATTGGTGAAGAAGCTATCAACTTCTTGGCTCCAAAATTCATCAACAGCAGATGTGACATCATCACTGCGATGCTGGTTCCCAGATAAGTGTTCTTTTATGTTGGAGAACAGATGAGGGTTAGATGGGGCCAAACCAGGAGAATAGGGAAAATGATCAACAGGTTCCAAGGCACAGTCACACACAGTAGCCTTTGAGGAAGCGCGGAATGGTACCTCGTTATCAATATGATGAAGATTTATGTTATAATTTATTCATTGATGAAAATAGCAGTTTTAAGAGGAAGGGGAAGTGAATTACATTGACCCCAGTGCTTAACTGATACTTATTTTATCGACAAAAGAAGAGTAAGGTCGCCCTCGGTAGAATTTTAACTCAGAACGTAACGAGTCGGAAGAAACACCGCTAAACATTTTGTTTCATGTGCCAACATGCCAACCTCATTGGTGAAAATATTAATGTTTCTTAAATAGACACAAGGTCTGCAATGGAGGAGAATGACTAAGTCTAACCCGCGGCTCCAGAACTTTATTTTATCGAACCAGCAGGGATGGAAGGCCAAGCTGACCTAGGTGATATTTGAAATAAGGATGCTAAGATCCAGCAGAAACTAATATCGTAAAGCATTCCTCCGATGTTCCATCGATTCATCTAATTCATTTTCATTTAATGGTCGAAGACCAGCAACATTTTAGGGTGGTCGTTAGTCGATGCTATCCATGCCAATATTTGATTTAGGTTTTTCCTCGTTTTGTTTTTATCGACCGAGGAATGATGAAAATCAAAGTTAACGTCGGCAGGATTTGAACTCAAAAAGTAGAGAAGAAAAACACGTGAAGAAAAACGCGAAACATTTCCTCAGTTAATCGAACGGTTCTGTCAGCTCGCCGCCTTAAAGGAGAATATTAATAGAGAGACATATAACTGAAAACATTAACTGTTAGACATATATAACTGTGAATTGCAATCTCAAAACTTAATGAGATCGATTGTTCCCCGAGGAAGATGGAATGAAATCAGAAGTTTTTAGCAAAGGTCAATGGGGAGGATTTGGCAGCGAATTATATAACTGTCTCAAAGAAAGAATATTCATGGATTCCAGAAGGACAATCGATATAAGGAAGTATGCCAAGAATACTGATATATATTTGAGGGGTCAGAAGTGAATCACAGTTGTTGGTTAGAGTAATCAACATAAAATTAACAATGGTTCGTATAATTTGGCTGGTTTTTAAGAAGCAGAGTAGGGAACATGCAATGCTGTACATGATTGAAGTTCTTGTTGATGTTGTTCTTGTTGCTGTTGGCTAAGATTCAAGATTATCACAATACAGTTGCAATTGATCAATTAAATCATTTGATTGTTGTTTCGAGCCAAATCTAAGTGTCATGCAGAACCAGCATTCAGAAGATTAAAACTGCGAATAATAGTTATCAAAAATATTAAGTATCCTTTTCTTCAGGAATCTGCTACGAGATCCATTCCTGGCTACTATTTAGTGGCCTGTATCCTTCAATGACCCTAAAAGCTAAGTCCGTGGAGTGAAAGCACGTTGCAGGGCGTCCCATACTGGATATATCCCAAGATAGGGGCCAGACAAATATGGACCACCTCTTGCCAGAGGTAAAAGAGGTTTTGAGTAGGTTCAGTGCCACTAAATAGAAAACAAATTATTTCATTCAGTTTTAAAAAAGGTAAAACCGGACAGAACCTATGGGACGACCTGATATATATATATATATATATATATATATATATATAGTAAATCCAAGAACAACGAAGAACAAACACAACAAAAACAACAACGCGAGGACGTGGTACAAGTAAAGTATTAGCAGACGCTCAGGGAAGGAAAGAAAGGTGGTTTTACGTTTCGAGCAAAGTTCTTCTTCAG
>NC_068985.1:93826829-93835590 GCF_001194135.2 Octopus bimaculoides | reverse complement strand
GAGAGAGAGAGAGAGAGAGAGAGAGAGAGAGAGAGAGAGAGAGAGAGAGTGAGAGAGAGAAGGAAATGGAAGATATCCAATGCAAGCTGATGAGTGGAAATTGCCAGGTTAATAAATTATAAACTCGCTGTTACAGTGGATTCCTGCGACGTTTTTACTGACATGTATGAAGATAAATGGATGTATTGAAGCTAACAACTTTCCCAAGCGTATTAAAAGTTTAAATTGAGTAGTGGAATGGTTTGAGACAAAAAATGAATAAATAAATAAATTGAAGCATATGGCTTCAAGGTCGGAAAATACTTCAGCTCACGATAGTTGCTGACTCTCAAGAAATCTCAAGCGAACGCTACAATAGAATACAGTTCCCATGTCTGGAGTTGTGCGAATGTTAATCGTACACATACGAACACCGAAAAGAAATTCAACCCAGATGATAGACTGGATATCTCTATGTACGTGAAGGCGCACAGCCTAGAGGTTCCGGTGTTGCACTCGCGTTGTTCTAGTTCACCCAGCTCTAAATAAGTAACTCTGCGACAGATTGGCGTCCCTTTTAGGGGTGTGTGCTTCGATCCCCAGTCATTGGAACCCCATGGTAACTGGGTAACAGGCCGGATGAGTTCTATAGCTCATGACTGAACACCCACATACTCAACATGCTCTTCAACTTCTCTCTCACAGGCTTCGGTCTCTTTATTCTACAGGGTGACTCAAAAGTCGCCATACATAGGAACAATTTATCTTTTTATAAGAGACAGTCCATAAGAACAGTTCTTTTTTATTTAAAGGCCCTATATGGTCACCATTGTTGCGAATACACATTGCAATACGTTTACCCCACTCATTGTGAACTCGTAACAGCACATCTGGTGATACGTGTGCAAATGACTTGGTGATGCGTTCCTTCAAATTATTTATGTCTTTTATCTTTATCAAATGTCCCCCAAAGATAGAAATCAAGAGGGGTCAAATCAGGGAATCTAGGGAATCTTATAAACTGTTTCTTATAAAAAAATATAAATTGCCTATGTATGGAGACTTTTGAATCACCCTGTACTTTTCTACCACTGCAACAATAGCGTCTGAACCTAAAAGTCCTCTGGTTACGTGACATCTCCACACAAACCAACATATTTACTATCTCTCCTCTTCTCATCAACCTTATTATAACTAATTATGATACTCAATCCTTCACGGATTCTCCCCACACACACACACTCACACACCATAGTCGTCAAGTTCTGGTTTTTCAACGGTATTTCGCGGTATTTCGTCTGCCGTTACGTTCTGAGTTCAAATTCCGCCGAGGTCAACTTTGTCTATCATTCATTCGAGGTTGATAAAGTAAGTACCAGTTGCGTACTGGAGTCGATCTAATTGACTGCCCCCCTCCCCAAAAAATTTCGGGCCTTTTGTCTAGAGTAGAAAAGAGTCGTTAGCACGCCGGATTCAATGCTTAGATACATTTCGTCCGTCTTGACGCCCTGAGTTCAAATTTCAGCGATGTCTTTGCCTTACATCTTTTCGGGGGTCTATATCATAAGCTCCAGTTGAGCACTAGGGTCAGTGTGATGGGCTTACCCCTCCGCAGAACTAGCTGACATTGCATCAAAGTCTGAAACCAATATTTGTCAGGCTCGAGCTGTTTTTCCGAAGAATCTCAATTTAAAGACATATTAAATTGTGGCACGTAGCCATGTGTTCCGTCCATCTAAAGAAATGTGTTGCATGCATATACAGCAAAACAGGCGTTAATTGCAACAATTTCCAATCGAAAGGATATTAATTTAACAGCATATTAAGCTTCTGGCGATAAGCTGGTAATTCAATATAGGTTAAGGAAGGTGACCTTCTCTTTGGTCAGCCTGAATATAAGAAGTTTCATTCTGGCAAGATTCGTCACATTTTACACTAATTATTTTCACAGAAACATCTTGATAAATAAAAACACCACTATCAAAATTTTCTTCCTCTTTTCATTTCCGTTTTTTTTTTCTTTCACCTGAACTGTAAACGAATGTGCAGATTCACTTTTTCCATGATATTTTTAGTGTCAATTAAACTATAATATCTGCTTGCTTCTTCGTTGCATCTACTTGTACATTTGCTTCCTGAACTAATGTTGAGAGATAGAAGCTTGACCAAGTATAAAAACAAAAACTTCAAGTATTTAAGTCAAACAATAAATCGGGAAGACTTCAGTGAAGATGTTACTCGAAAAAGAAATGAAACAACATTTATAAGCATGAAAAAGGTCTTCCCCTCAACAGACCTAACACTGCACTTAAAATTGAGACGAGTAAGATGTAATATTATCCGAATCGTCATCTTCTGTTAAGAATCTTCGAAACAAAAGAAGATAGATGCCTTTCAGATGTGGATCCTTCACAGATTAGGCAGAATAAACTGGAAACACACGGCAACAAATGCTGCAATACTAGAAAAGCTGAAAGTACAAAAACACCTATTGTCAAGAATCAACTCCAAAAAACTATCATATTTTGGACATACAATTCTCAAGACTATTTTAGCAGGAAGTGTTGAAGAGAAGAGAGCGGCAGGCTGAGAAAGTGTTTTTGGACAAACGACATAAAAACATTTGATTAGAAACAGGAGTCTAACTGATCGTTGGTATGCAGCACAACACACAGATAACTGAATTGTTTTGGCAAGCCGATTCCTGGACACAAGAAGAGTACCTGGCTGATATTATTAAATTAGTTATTGACAATTTTACTGCTATTCGATTTATGTGTGTTTATTTCTACACAGAACGTCTCATTTTTCATTCTGTTGCATTACTTAGCTGTTGGAAATACGTGATAGATCGCTTGGTAATATCACATGGCCAGCTATAGTATATACAGGGGAATAAGTTTTCAATTTGTTAACACCCTTACATCGGAACCTAGCAATAATTCTTAACCTTGTTTATATAAGGAGCTGTATTATGAGTGAATAACACAGCGAATTAATGTTACCGAAGTTTATTTTATTAACTTTGGAGGACTGAACCATTAAACGTGACTGCAAGATCCATTATCCATCAAATACACTCGATATGTTAAAGATAGCAGCTAAATCCCCTTTGGAATGGTTTCAAGTTTTGGCACGAGGCTAGCAATTTTAAAGGAATTGATAATTTGATTACGTTAACCCCAGTTTTTAACCGATAATTATTATATCGACCTCAATGGATAAAAGATAAAGTCGACTTTGGCAGAATTTCAACCAAACACATGAAGAGCAGGGTTAAATGCCACTAACGATTTTTCCAGTCGCTATTTTAAATATCTCCTTTAAAATATATCCTACCGTCATTATCAAACATGAAAGGAAACTTTGACACTCTAGTCTCATATAATCAAAGGTTGACAGCTAAAACAAAAACTATGACCCTAGATCTGTTAGATCAAGACCGATCTGGGACAATGAACAACAGTCCTAGAAGAATAAAATACAAAATCCTTCATTTCCAGAAGGAAGTGGAACACTGCGCTAGATACAGTAGAACATGCTTATCTATTTGTCGCTTAATGAGACTACGCTATACTTTACCTCTACTTATACGTCTTAAACTGATTGCAATAATTAACTACGTTTTTTTTTGCATTACCTTTAACACACGTCATTATCAAACTTTATGAAGCCAGATTCACACACTTCTCACACATTTCCAACACAAAATTCCTTTTCCATAGAATTTATACAATTTCTAATTGCACCGTTTTCCAAGATTATTTTCTTTGAAAAAAATACACTAGCTTATACGTACATCGAATATATATTTTGATTTGTAGCCTGGGAATAGCTTTTTGTCTGTTAATATCACTTAAAATTTTATTTCTTTTTGTACTTTTTTTATGTATGATGGAATTTTTCACATACTTCTAATAGTAATTTAATATACTTAGTTTGTCATTTTATTTTAACATCATAAATTATAAGAGAAAGACAAATTAAATATCTTGTTTTTGTCTGCTGTCGTATATAATGTATATAATACCTAAAGAAAATCATGGAACAAACTACACATAATGCTTGACTGGAATTTGGATATAGATAAAGTTCTAAGTATTAGTTAACCGTCAAGCCATCTCATCCGAAATAGCAATCTATCAACATAGGTACGCTGCGCGCATGCGCGTGCATGTGTATTTGTGTATGCGTATGTATATGATATGACCTGCATTATGACGACGTATTTCATCCTCCATTCTGTGCATGACTGCTGCCACCTGCTATGCTTCCTTAATCTCACGGGGAGGGCACTCTGCCAATTCTTACTCCGGTGATGCGTTTACCACAGTAAGTCGGCAGAAGTACCCATTCCCGTGTTCTTATCGGCACAGTGGAGTGATTTAGTGCGTTCATTTAGTTGCCAAACCTTACTTCCACTGTGCCGTACTTTCTTCCACGCATATAAAATGTGGCAAGCCTCTTTACGTCCTCGAGGCACTCCTCTATTGTCTCTGTTGGGGCAACCTCTGTCTTTTTAGAGGACGTGAATAGCGTTCTGTACACCACTGTCCTCTTCGCCACATTGTTAGTCAATTCTTCCGGTGGAGTCAGCCTCAAACTGGGTCCTTCCCTTTCTATCAATTTACTGCCCTCCTTCCACTTTCTGGGTTCTATTTTAATTTCTTGTACTTCCAGGGCGTTGGTAGATACTCTTTAATCGTAGCTGATGAGTAAGATCCAGCTGGTTCATGTTTCATCTCTCCTCTCTTCTCCACTTCACCAATAATTGAGGAAGAAAACAGATACAAAAACAGGCAAAAGCAGCAAAAGTAATTTAACAATTCAACAAATCATAGGTTCACCCGCGCGGGGAGACCTTCAACAAATATATAACAATGCGACTCACGTCTAACCAGGGTCAAAAATGATTCAAAAAACAAAAAAGAAACACCTCAATTTTGGGAAGGATAGAATAAGTACCAGTTGAGGACTGGGGTCGATATTGTTAACCTCCACTTTCCCTGAAATTGCTGAGATAAACACGTATTTATGCATGTATGTATGTTTTGAAAGCAACAGCGTTCTAGGAAACTTGAAATGTATTGTGAAACTTATCAGGAGCGAGATTGTCAAGTATGAGTTAACTAAGGACAGAAAACATGTTAGAAATAAATATAAGATCTTGTAAAAGTTACATTGTATATAGTCTAGTCCTATTTTAATTTATTTAGCTAAAATTCATGAACCAGCACTACTAAAGCGTTTTCGTAGAATTTTTAAATATTCATAGGTTCTTTAAGAAACACAAAGCATCTTTTCTTTTTTTTATCCCAATTATACATAAAATATGCAGATCAGATTTTACCAACAATTTTCAAGTTAATTTACAGTTCACTAAGACGGCAAATTCCAGCCTTGTTTATCAGTTAATGATAAGGTTAAGATATTTTCCATTTCAAATTTATCAATAGTTACGTTAAAGTTGATACAAATTCCTAACGTAACCAAAGAATGTGATAAAGCAATTTACAGTGTTTTGTACTCGAAACGTTTTTACTGTGTGTGCTATTCTAGAAAGTTGCTAAAGGGGAAACGTTTATCTTGGCGCCATATCTTAATGATAGACTTTGTTGTTGCTTTTTTTTTTACAGTGTATTGGCATTGAACCGATCCGTACACCTGAATCTTTTAAACGTTTTTAGTGAAAATAGTCAAATATTGATTGATCATATCAAGTTCGTTATTAGTCAACAGATAACGCTGTTTCAGCACAGCTGAAAATTGAGAAAAAAAAACTTTGAATATCAGTTCTCAAGTAGGGTCCAGCATTAAAAGCCTATGGGAATTTATTATCAGTGGGGAGGGGGGAAAATTATTATTAGAAGGAGGCGTGTCAGTTCATTATCAAGAAGTATGTGAATATGTTATCAGGTGTGTGAATTTATGATCTGGGGGTATGTGAATTCATTAAACATTATCAGGAGGCGTACGAATTCATTATCAACCCTGTGAATACATTATCCGAAGGGTGTGAATCCATCATTCATGGTCATGAGAAATACGAATTTATTATTAGATGTTTGAATTCATTATTAGGAGGTTTGTGAATTTAGCTGAAAGGAAACTTTGTTGGTTTAAATGTATTGAGCAAGATGGAGATCAAGGGTTATTTACATCTTGAAGTTCCTGATGAAGAGTTTCTAATTTAAGAGAATTCAAAGGCTTTATGTGTGTGTGTTGGCACTCCGTCGCTTACGACGTCGTGGGTTCCAGTTGATACGATCAACAGAACAGCCAGCTCGTGAAATCAACGTGCAAGTGGCTGAGCACTCCACAGACACGTGTACCTTTAACGTAGTTGTCGGGGATATTCGGCGTGACACAGTGGGACAAGGTTGGCCCTTTGAATTACAGGCTTTATAATAAGTGTTTACACTTATTATACACTTGGTTTAGTACACCAAGCCATTACAATACCAAGGAATGACCAACAAACTCTTAAGAAAATCATGTGAGCATTACTCATGCTAAACATAGAGGATCTACCGTAGGCAGTTAAGTATAAACGTGGTATTTATCAGATTTGATGTTTCTCTCCCTCCCTTTCTCTCTCTCTCTCTCTCTCTCTCTCTCTCTCTCTCTCTCTCTCTCTCTCTCTCTCTCTCTCTCTCTCTCTCTCTCTCTCTCTCCGATCAAATATAAAGTTGAAGACCGAAATGGCTAATGCTAGAGGTTCTCAACGAAAGCAAAACACGATGTGACATCAATACTCCAAAAAATACTTTAGGATTTTCTTACAAACAATTGTGATGACGATATGATCCACAGAGTTTAAACTTGCACTAGCAGAAGTATATTTTACAGACTTGAGATTCTTCAAGAAATATCGGACGAAACCCTGTTTACATTGAAGCACGAGGATGTTTGTAGCACATGCAAAAACAACATCTCAAAATTGAGTCGAAATCAAAGATTAGTCCGAGCAATGTGTGGCTTTAATTCAAGATGTTAAAGAATTAGGACATTTCCTTTAGCGGCTTGCTGGCCACTTCCTTTTATGTTTTCAACCAGTATTTAACCGAACTTCTAAGCTGCTTTTTACAGCTATTCAGCCTTTGAGTTCCTTTATTTTCTGTAAAATGCCAATTCATTCTACGCTTCAAAGTTTGTTTATAAAAATGTTCTCACATTCCAGAAGCTATTATTCAGCATTATTAAAGGCACCAACTGCTGTGATGGGTTGTTTGGCATAATGGTGCAGTTTGCTCAGTTGGAATCTGAGAGGAACGGGATTCGATTATCTGTAATGGCTAGCTGGTCACTCCTTCAGTTCACCAAGAGTATTTACCTAATCTTCTAACCTATTTTCACAGCTCGTCTGCGTTCGAGGTTACCTTAATTTTCTGTAAAATTTTAAGCAGAATAAATGACTTCAATTTGTTCTCCAAGTAACTGAAACAAATCAACAATTTCACTCTAAGTAGTTTGGCCTTTTAAGTATTCAAGCGAACCATTATCGATGCTTAAGAAATTAATACTTTTAGTCGCCCTAAGAAAAAATCGTTTTCATATAAAACTAATTTTGTTACTTAGATAATTTCTAAATTTAATTTTCCTTGAAACCTTAGTAAAGTTATTAAAATAAAGATTACTATTGAGCACAAAAGATAATCTTTTAATGCCTCGATTTGTGAAATTAAGTAAACATTTTGCTTGAAAAGACAGTGTAATTTCACGTTTTGACTGCGAGTAATAATGGCGAAGGATTAATTCGTTCATTGTTTTGTTTGATTGTAAGCTGTTATTTTGTTTTGTTTTTATTTGTAAAGAAAATTAGCTTGAGCTTTATATATTGTACTGAGGATCTATATTCCATAGTGCACGTGCCTTTTATTTCTTGTTTCGGTCATTTGATTGCGACCATGCGGGGGCACCGCCTTTAAGAAGTTTTAGTCGAATGAATCGACCCCAGTATTTAATTTTTTCCCCAAAACCTGGTATTTATTATATTGATCTCTTTTGTCCAACCGCTAATTTACAGGAACGTAAATACACCAACACCGGTTATCAGGTGATTGTGGGGGACCAAACACGGACACAAAGACACACACACACACATATATAATGTGGTGTGTGCGTGTGTGTTTGTCTGAAGGGCTTCTTTCAGCTCCGGTCTACCAAACCCTCTCACATGGCTTTGGTCGACCCGATACTATTGTAAAAGACGCATGCCCAAGGTCCTACGTAGTGGGAATGAACTCAGAACCATGTGGCTGGGAAGCAAACTTCTTACCTCACAGCCACACCTGCATGTTTTAATAAGTTTAAATAAATTAAACAATTAAGAATATAACAACTTGTATTAAAATCGTTTGTTAATGCCTCAGGTGTATTTAAAAATAACGAATTTTGCATAACATTTGAAAGTTTTGAATGACCTTTAAATGTCATTAGATTTAAATAAAATTTTACATTAGTTATTTTCTTGAAGCGCTCACGCTTTAAACTTAACATTTATATGCGTATCTGCGTTAGCGTAATATTGTACTTGCAAACACACTCAAATACACGCACTTACATGTGTGTATATATATATACACACACATATGTATAAGCAATATATATAATACGCTTAGTGTATTTGTATATATATATTTTTGAGTAACACTTAACCATTTGATGTAACAAAAAGCGACCGACGACGGCGGGATGAGAAAAATATATACGCACACTGATGTACGCAGACGAACGCAAGCATGTGTGTGTGTGTGAGTGTGTGTGTGTGTGTGTGTGTGTG
>NC_068985.1:93824903-93825100 GCF_001194135.2 Octopus bimaculoides | reverse complement strand
ATATTATATATATTACATATATATATAAGTATATATATAAGTATATATGTAAGTATATGTATTACGTATGTAAGTATGTATGTATGTATGTATGTATGTATGTATGGTTGTATGTATTCATGTGTGTATGTATGCATGTATGTATGTATATATATATATATATATATATATATATATATATATATATATATATATAT
>NC_068985.1:93823443-93824878 GCF_001194135.2 Octopus bimaculoides | reverse complement strand
TATGTATGTATGTATGGTTGTATGTATTCATGTGTGTATGTATGCATGTATGTATGTATATATATATATATATATATATATATAGATATATATATATATATATATGTATGTTTGTATGTATGTATGTATGTGTGTATGTACAGACAGAGACAGATAAACATATGCCACCGATACAAATTATTGGCCCCGAAAATTCTGAACATCAATGAACTCAATAAAATGTTATAATTTAGAAACACCGAAACTTCCAAACCTTCTCGAAAAAACTAACTCTGTTAAAAACTGGACTAATACATACGCAATAACAAAATAAAAACTTTCCAAATATTGGACATCAATATACTTATATAAAACAAAACTCAAATAACAACATTTTAAAAAGAAGTTTCAACGTTTGTAACGTATAATAAAGCGAAAGGTTTTGTAAACCAATTACGTACATAAAATCATTTGCAACGGCATCTGTAACAGAATTTCCATATTGTGGTAAGAGACTCAAAAGAACTGAACGGAAGGTCTTCAGAGGAAAAACCCTATTCTGGCAAGTATTTTAGCCTTTAATTACTTCCACTCTAAGCGGGGCGGGTCACACTCAGGTCATGACACTTGGGTGCTCTTCCGCCGGCATTGTTTAGCCACTTGAATATCGAAGACTTGGGTATTTAATCCGCTTCGGGATTTTATCGAGTTGTAACTCATCTCCGTTAACTCAGCTTTCATACGTAAAAAGGAAATATCGTTGGTTGTCATTGCAGCGGCGAACTAGTTAGTAAGGAACTTCGGTGGGAGCTGAACAAGGGACGTTCATCAGCGAACTCTCCTCTCTCAGTCTTATCTCTTTCTACTCTAAGGAGGCCGGCCGGGTCGCATCTAGATCACGACTCCTGGATACCCTTTCTGCTGACACATTGTGGAACATGTTATGATTTTGCATGTCGTTAGACCTACGGAGGTACACAAGGAAGCAACGTCCGGCACTATTGTCTGCATTGCAGCCTGAACCTTCCAAGGTAGTTACGGTAACCCAGAGTCAAGGGTACCAAGAGTATGGTAACCAGTTCAGTCTGAGACCCCACTTGACTTCCGTTACTTCTTGACCAGATCTGGCTGGAAATCTTTTCGAACCACTTTTGCCTTAAGAAGTCTGGTTCAGTTTCTCCCTGAAATTGAGAGCTGTTTCATGAAATCTCTTACAGACATTTTAAAACTAGCTATTTTGCTTATATATATATATATATTTTTTCTCCGTGTTTTTCTCCTTGTCTCCGTATTCTTTCTGTTGAAGAGCGTAGCTCGAAACGTCAAAGACTTTCCGTATTCCCGAGCGTCATACTAATATATCCTTTTGTTATTTACACCACCTGTCCTCGTCTGTTGTTATTATTTGTATATTCTCCCATATATATATATATATATATATATATATATATATATA
>NC_068985.1:93819683-93823024 GCF_001194135.2 Octopus bimaculoides | reverse complement strand
TATATATATATATATATATATACATATATATATACATATATATATGTGTGTGTGTGTGTGTGTGTGTGTAAGCATGTATATATATATATATATGTTTATAGATTAGATGTATATACATATGTATCTGTATATCCCTCTGTATGTGTGTATGTGTGTGCGTGTCATTATTCAGTTTTACTTCAAGATTTTTGGCCAATAGAGAAAGAGTTGGTTTCTAGCCTAGATTCAAGGCATCTTCATTGGAATTTCAACATCAACACGGTACGTACGTATGTATGTATGTATGTATGTATGTATGTATGTATGTAAGCACGTATGTTGTATGTATGTATGTATGTATGTATGTATGTATGTAAGCACGTATGTTGTATGTATGTATGTATGTATGTATGTATGTATGTATGTAAGCACGTATGTTGTATGTATGTATGTATGTATGTATGTATGTATGTGTCTATGTACATTTATAAATACGTAAATATATATGCATATTTGTATGTAGGTATGTGCATATGCATATATATTTGTATGGTGTTGCAGTTAAAATTTGATACATCTAATTCCATCTCAACTTCGAAAATGCTATGAAAAATAAGGAACACTTACTCGTGTCTTTTTGCGTGCGTGTGTGTGTGTGTGTGTGGTGGGCTGAGTGTGTGTTAGAAGTTAATTGAAGGTGATGTGAAATACGGAGTTGCTTGAGATAAAATTATTTTAAAATAAAAAGCGAAAGAAACTTTTAAGAGATGTTGGTATATAATGTGCTAAGCGAAAAAACAGCGTTTCAGAAAATTTGTAATGTCATAATGTGCTAAACAAAAAAATATAGCGTTTGATCTTTGGAGTCAATTAGAAAGATATAGAAAAATTGAAATGATACGACAAGAATAAATATAATCTTAGATTTTGTAACGAATGTATGATTCTCTCTGGAAAAAAGTTTCTTAAAAATCTATAAATTGTTTCTAAGTGAATGGAATAAAAGACATATAATATAAGAATTAGGAAATAATACCGATATATTTTGGTTGATATTAACTGCATTATAATTAAGCAGATGCGAAGATTGTGTTTAGATCTTTGTCAGAAATGAATTTATTTAAGTTATAGACTGCAATTTAAGATAAATATATAATTATTACATGTATCTTTGAAGTAGCTCGGATGACGTAAGAAGTGTGAATAATTTGTTTACGGAAATATCGTTTGACGGATAAAATGTTGGAGGCAATTCTTCAAAATGTAAAACATGTTTAACAGCGAATATATATTTACACATTGCGGATTCATATACACTACACTGGTCTCTCAATGAATTAACACAGATAATTTTAATTTCTATACACCGAGTCACTTTTTCAAGAATTATCTTCATTTTGTCTTGGCAAATGAAACATAATGCTTATAACTTCTGAGATGCAGTTGCCAGGCAAGTGAATTGATCTGAGACTGTGGGCTGAAATTAAAGCAATTACCGTGTAGAAGACATATGAGCCGTTCAAAAATGCACGGTAACTCTTTACTCTCTTTTACTTGTTTCAGCCATTTGGCTGTAGCCATGCTGGAGCACCACCTTTAGTCGAAGAAATCGACCTTGGGACTTATTCTTTGTAAGCCTAGTATTTATTCTATCGGTCTCGTTTGCCGAACCGCTAGTTTACGGGGACGCAAACACACCAGCATCGGTTGTCAAGCGATGTTAGGAGACAAACACAGACACCCAAACATACACACACACACACACACACACACAATCACATACATATATATACATATATGCGACAGGCTTCTTTCAGCTTCCGCCTACCAAATCCACTCACAAGGCTTTGTGTAGGCCGTTGTATATATGTATATGTATATATGTCTGTGTGTGTGTGTGTGAACAAAAAGAGGAATTAGCCCCCATATATACAACGGCCCGAGGCTATAGTAGAAGACACTTGCCCAAGGTGCCACGCAGTTGGACTGAACCCAGAACCATATGGTTGGTAAGCAAGCTACTTACCACACAGCCACTCACATTTATTACATGGTCGCACCATCTGAGACAATATAGTAAAATCACATCACGGAACCGGCTTTGCGTGCGTGATCTTTATAATTTTTACACATTAACATCTTTAAAATTTTCTAAGTAGTTTTAATTTAAACCGACTTCTTTAATTCATGCCCCTGACAAGAGAAAACTTCTCTACATATTTATCTTGATATTATCGCCCAGTCGCTCAGTCCATGTTTTCTTCTGCTGGCGTCGAACAGCTACAGCGTAGAAGGAATATCAACCATATTACAAATAATCGGATTTGTCATAGGGCGCTTGCAAAGTTCATAGACTTTACCTAATTTTCCAGATACATCTTATAGCAACCATACTAAAATTTAAGTTGGCAACATTACTTCATATATCTTCTTCATTCTGAGACCGTTTCACAACCTAAAATTGTCCTACATATCATTGTCGATTTTCAAAAGTTATCTGTGCATATGTCTTTTATACAATAAGAATTTTTTAAATATCTGTAGATGATCCATTTTATCCCTTAATATGTTTTGTAGAATTATTTCGACGTGTTCCTTTCAATTTCTACACATCATATGTGTCCGCATGTTGAAATATTATTTTCTGTTACATGAAGACATACATGTTTATCTACGAAATTTTATGTAATTCGGCGCTGGATCAACTTGTTAAGTTCTAATAACTCCAACGAAATACAATGGGGTCTAATTCCTCTTTTTGTTCATACACACACACATATATATACATATACATATATACAACGGCCTACTTTCAGCTTCCGCCTACAAAATCCACTCACAAGGCTTTGGTCGGCCCGAGGCTATAGTAGAAGACTCTTACCCAAGCTGCCATGCAGTGGGACTGAACCC
The DNA here is from genome assembly GCF_001194135.2 of Octopus bimaculoides. Lineage (NCBI taxonomy): Eukaryota > Metazoa > Mollusca > Cephalopoda > Octopoda > Octopodidae > Octopus > Octopus bimaculoides. The sequence continues at coordinate 93,820,135 of NC_068985.1, read as the reverse complement.
GGAACCATGTGGTTGGAAGCAAGCTATTTACGACACAGCCACTCCTGCGCTTATACATATGTATAAATAAATATATATATGTGCGGGGGTGTATGTGTGTGTGTGTGTGTATGTATGTATGTATGTATGTATGTATGTATATAATACGTATTTATGCGTATGTACAAATATGTGAGTAAATATTTTACAATGTTTTGTCATAGACTTACTAGATTGTTGTGAAAGAAAGGAACAGAGAAAATCTTTTTAACTTTGTTACACTGATAAAAAAAAATATATTGTGATACGTTATTTAATTGTAATCATCCACAAAAGTTTAGAAATAGATTTATAAATAGTGAGAAATATATTTTCAAAATAAAATAAATCGTTTTGGAAATTGTATGAATGATTTATACATTTTTCATTAGTTGATACCATGCGCTATTCATATATGTTGTGTGTGTGTGTAT
>NC_068985.1:93816177-93817716 GCF_001194135.2 Octopus bimaculoides | reverse complement strand
TATATATATATATGTGTGTGTGTGTGTGTGTGTGTGTGTGATTGACCGTTGACTGAACACTATTCAATTTTTTTTCTCCGTGTTTTTCTCCTTGTCTCCGTATTCTTTCTGTTGAAGGGCGTAGCTCGAAACGTCAAAGTCTTTCCGTATTCCCGAGCGTCATACTAATATATACTTTTGTTATTTACACCACCTGTCCTCGTCTGTTGTTATTATTTGTATATTCTCCTATATATATATACACATATATATATATATATGTTCGTATGTATATATGTATGCATGTATGTATGTATGTATGTATGTATGTATGTATGTATGTATGTATATACTAGCTGGCGTACCCGGTAATTCCCGAGGGTAAATATGTTCTATTGAAACGCATTATTACTCCGATATAAGACACTAATTTCGTTATAACTGCCACAAAAGGTGTATTTTCCGTCACGAAAAAGAACAAGAAACTGTCAGCTGGAGGAGGGAGAGATTGTTGGAGGTTAGTGAGAGAGGTTGTCAGAGGTTGGTGAGAGAGGTTGTTGGAGGATGGTGAGAGGCAAAGACATTATTCTGCTTAGCGAAGGCATCTGGGAAATGTATAACTGCTGTCATTCACAGAAAAACTATTGTTTTACCGTGAGAAATGCGCTGTTGAAGTGTTAAGTGAGATTTGGCAATCGAGGATCGAATCCACGCTTGCCAGTATGAAGCCACTACAGATACGTTTTGGGAATAAAAAATTCATCTACAGTCATGGAAAAAGTGTAACTGTAAAAACGCAGAATTATCGGAGTAAAGGGCATTCAAAAATGTATGTATGTTTGGAAATGTATGAATGAAGTCTTTAACATTTAAGATTCAAATTAAGGAAGTGCAATAACAATGTTTAGCAGTTCAAAACTGTGAGAAATGAAATTCAATATTAGGTCGGCTGATTGTAAGAATCAAATATTGATCGCTTCGCTAAAATGTGCAGGTGGTATGGGTTATTTCCCTTGGGTTGTTTAAATAAAAAATTTAGTAATGTGTAATAGATAGAAGGATCTTTTGGAAGGACCCTATTATCGATTTTTTTTCAACAATCTAAGTATATCACGAGGTTTCCAGACATGAGTTCCAATCACGTGTCAAAGTATAAGAGTGATGTTGCGTGCAAAAATTAGAAATAGGACACACAAAAAAAATCAATATTCAAAGTAATCGAACATAAACAATGAAAAGGGTTATTTCCCTTCAGTGTTTAAAATAAAAATTGTACAGGTGCTATCGCTTATTTCCCATGGGAGTTTTTAAAAGTTAGTTATATCAGGTAGATATAAAGGTCCCTTCCAGGTGCCGTATCATCGATTTTTTCAACGATCTAAGTATGTCACGAGGTTTCCTGACGTGAGTTCGACTCACGTGTCAAGTTTCATCAAAATCGATAAAACGATGTAGGAGGAGTTAAATAACAACGCCATAAACAAACACACACCGATTTTCCACATATGTAGTAGATACATGCATATATATATGTGTGTACATATGCATATATGTATGTAT
>NC_068985.1:93815412-93816111 GCF_001194135.2 Octopus bimaculoides | reverse complement strand
TATATATATATATATATATGCATATATATGTATATATATGCATATATATACATGCATATGCATATATATATATGTACATATATGCATATACATATATGTATATATACATGTCTGTCGTATATATATATATATATATATATATATGAATCAGGAATTATATATCTACTTTTCAACGATTTTATTTTCCTTTTGGGCAAAAATGTCGATGGTTCTATCTGTCAGCAGTATTTTCAAAGTTTTTTTCTAAAACTACTCCTGTATTAGAATACCATTCTTTCTTCAAAATCTCATTACATCTACAACGAAATGTCGAGTATTGCTGAATTCTTTATACGCAATTTTCCCTAATACATCTGTCATACGGTTTGTTAATGCCCCGGAAGTAGTTAAAATATTCAATGGGTTTCCAAGTAATGTCATTCATAAAATGTGAAGCGTTATTTCTGTTCATATAATTTGTGTTTCCCTTGATATTCTATATTCTATAACAATATAACGATTTACCATGAAAAAAAATCACCCCAAAGTAATATCTTAATGTGTTCATAACATTTGGTTGGTTTTTATATATTCTGAATTCTAAAAAAAGCAACCGTATACATTTTCGCATAAATGTTTTTGCATGGAAAGTAAAGACCTTTCTTTTCAATATACAAGTTGAATTTATTACAAACACACACAAACACATATATGTATATA
>NC_068985.1:93813499-93815286 GCF_001194135.2 Octopus bimaculoides | reverse complement strand
TATTACGGTGATGTACTTACATAGCAAGTGACCTGATCTGAGATCGTGTGCTGGAACGAAAGCAATTGCAGTGTGGAAGGGGTTTATAAGCCATTTAAGAAACACACAAAAATCGTTAGATTCACTTCAGCATTTAAATTTAATTTGCCAAAATATTTTCGTCGCTTTGAGACCGCGACCTGTTCACTAACAGAATTCTGTGCTTCACGGATCTGGTGTGTTTCTTAAATGGCTGAACACATTTAAACCCACTGGGATGCCACCGCATAACTTGACACTAAAGCTGGATGCTCCCATTTTGTTGCTTAGCAATCTTGACCCATCTCACCTGTGTAATGGAACTTGCTGAATTGTTACTTCCATGAAGCCCATGTCCTACAGGCAACAATCATAACAGGTAGTCACAAAGAAGAAGTTGTCTTTATTCCAAAATTTCCTCTCATACCGTTCCATTCGAATTGAAGACGCTTTAGTTTCCATTCAAACTAAGTTTTGGTATTTCAGTTAACAAATCTCAGGGTTAATCCCTCAACGTAGTTGGACTTCATCTCTACTACATACTTTTCGCACGGCCAACTCTGTTTTGCTTACTCACGAGTTGGAAGCAACAACAATTTATTCATTTGGACACCAACAAAATATTACTCTATGAATATAATTTACCCTGAGGTGCTTCAAAATTTGTAGATTTTCATTTCTAAATTCTATTACCATTACAATTTCGATATTTTTGATAAAATATAGATATTTTGAAATAATTTTGCGACAAAAATATACCTTTAATTTTATCGCTCAATAAATTGAGCCCTACGATGTTCATGAAACGAGTTCACCTCTTTAAATTTTCCTTACCTCTGTGTGTGTGTGTGTGTGTGTGTATGTGTGTGTGTGTGTATGTGTGTGTGTGTGTGTGTGTGTGTGTGTGTGTGTGTGTGTGTGTGTGTGTGTGTGTGTATTGATATATATGTATATAGTTAATCGAGAATATATTCAATGAGAATACAATATACTGAATTTCGAATAAGTTCTGTTGGTAGGAAAATGTCTAAAACCTTTGGACCAACGCACATATATGCCATTACTTTTAAACAACATCTTCTTCATATATTTTTCAATAGCATTCGATTGACTTCACGGAAATTCACCCTTTTGTCTCTGACAAGTGGATGTATTATCTAATAATGAAAATCAATTTCAGATTTCATTTCAAAGGGTAATACATATATGAAACGATCGTAAGACATTTTAAACTTTTTTAAATAATTATACTTTATATATTTATGCATCTATCTATTAATACAATATTATTTTGGTTAATATCTTCTGTGATTATTTTTAGATGTAATTATTCCTGCTCTTACTTTATATTATGTATGTATGTATTATGTATGTATATATGTATGTATGTATGTATGTATATCTGTATGTATGTATGTATGTATGTATGTATGTATGTATGTATGTATGTATGTATCTTTGGTGATTAACTTGACTGGCAAGTGATTTGCTCTCAGACATGATACTGAAACAAAAACAATTTAACAGTGGAGGACACATCCGTTCAAAACAAAGAAAACTGTTGATTACAATTAAATATTTGGTTTCAGAATTTTCACTGGATCGCTAATATATGTCTTCCGCAGGGGAATCGTATACGCAAACGTTCACACGTACAAGCATATATGTGTGTATGTGTGTGTACACATTTATATGTATACAAACAAACATACATATGTGTGTGTTTCCATATATATATATATATATATATATATATATATATATATATA
>NC_068985.1:93811316-93813131 GCF_001194135.2 Octopus bimaculoides | reverse complement strand
TGTGTGTGTGTGTGTGTGTGTGTGTGTGTGTGTGTGTGTGTGTGTGTGTGTGTGTGTGTGTGTGTGTGTGTATACATTCAGTCATTAGGTTTCCTGCTTCGGTGGCATCTTTTGAAATTAGCCAAGGCAAATTATTTTGAATGCTGATTGCTAAAATGAAAATTTAACTATTATTAAATTAAGTGAGACATTGGAATTTAAATAAGAATCAGTTATAAAGTTTTATTAATTTTTATTTTTTCTCCAGTATTATTATTTTTGTTCTTTGTCTGTCATTTCACTGCAGCTCTACATTTTACGTCATAACACTGTTTTTCCTTTGTTTTTTTTTATTTTGTTTCATATGAAACTATTGCTTCTTAACGTTATACGAGGTGTAGTCAAACAGTATCAGACCTTCATTTTTGGGCACAAAATAATGCGTGAGCAAAATCCTCATGGGTATTATGTGGCTGCGTCCTTCCTGAGCATGCGCAAGAATTTTCATGTCTGTAGTTTGTGCCATTCGCTCACAGTGACGCGTTGAGTACAGACGTGAAGAGTGGTGCCGTGCAATTTTTCTTTTCGAGTCAAAAAGAAATAAAGATCGAGCGCATTGTGCAAAAATACTGTACCAAATTCTGCCAAAGACTTAGTGATATGCAGACCCAGACCATTGAGAAGATCCAGAAGGCCTTTGTAGATGATGGTATGGGAAAAACACAAATTAGAGAGTAGTACAACCGGTTCAAAGATGACCTCACCTCAGTGGACAGTGAGCCACGTTGTGGCCAGACAATTAACAAAGAATACTACCTGAGGGGTTCTCCGTCGCATTCGTGAAGCCGTGCACCAAAAACAACCCGACCCGTGGGCAGCAAACTCCGCCATGACAACGCACCCGCTCAGTCCGTCCACATTGTCCAAGCATTCCTTGTCAAGCATACACTGTTATTAGTCGGAAAACACAGTGGGTACTGCCATCGACATCCAAGACGACCAGCCGACCCTCCGAGTCTAGGAATACTGCCCTTACTTTCAGATTCAGAGTCTTTTGAGAAAGCACCGCAGTACGACCACTGCCCATTCTCGGCAGACACGGGGAAAAACAGATATCGAATTGTCTGTCGATATGGGCTGGAGAGACCGCGGGGTGGAGAGTCTGGTGTCGCTGATGGCTATGATATCTACATTTTGTGACTTGATGTCGTTTAATAGGTAACCTTGTTTCCAAGGTGACCGAGGTAAGTGGGAATCATTATAAATTCCCCGCATTCCAGGGATTTTGTCGACAATTGTTTGCGCGTTCTTCCGTATCAAATCTTACCGCGATCGTGGCAAATCTTTTGCTCCTTGTAACATATCTTTTATAAGCCCATATGGGCTGTAGACATTTCTCATATGGGCCGTAGACGTTTGTTGAGAGGCATGTTCCAGTCTTTAATTTCTTATGTTCAGGGTTTTATAAATTGCTTTTTTTTAATGTCCTGCAAAATGTTTTGTGGAGTGTTCAGTTGAATTGTTCTGTGTTCTCTGTTTAGTAATTGTTTACATTGTAGAAGGTCTTCTATTGAGAAGGACATTAGATATTTCTTTTGCTTTATTTGGTTTGTCTGTGGCATTGTTGTCAGTGGTAGTAGTCTTCGAAACAGTGGTGGTGGTGGTGACAGGAGAAGTGATAGTCGTGGTTGCACCGCTCATTGTTTTATGAGTGTATTCATTTTTTCTGTCTTCCCTTCCTACTTGTTCGGAAGAAAAGCTTGCGTCAGTATGCGCATTGTTGTTCAACTGTGTGTGTGTGTGTGTGTGTGTGTGTGTGTGTGTGTGTGTGTGTGT
>NC_068985.1:93803010-93810239 GCF_001194135.2 Octopus bimaculoides | reverse complement strand
TTTTTTTTTTTTTTTTTTGCTTAGTTGTTATGCTTTTCATACCTTCTGTTCTTTCTTTTTCATAATTACCTATCAGTTCCACTCCTGCTTTGAGTTCCTTAACTTCCCAGAAGACAGAAAGGATTTTTTTCAGTTTTTCAACTTTCTTTTATTATCTCCGAGATATACTTGTACTCCTACAGGAGGTATTTTGTAATAGATTTCTGGTTGCATAATCTTTACCTTCAAGTAAATCTAATATTTCGATCGCAAATTTTGCACGGTGTATTATAAATGCCGTCATTTCTGTTCTTTTCTATCTGTCTGGGTTTTCTAGTTCGTATAGGATCTAATTAACATTATTATACTTATATAATAATGGATCTGTCAGAACAGTCTTAATGTCCAAATGTTTCAAGTGGTACTTTTTGTTTTTTATTTGTTTCAGTAATTAGACTGCGGTCATGCTGGGGCACCGCATGAAGAGGTTTTAGTCGAATGAATCGGCCCCAATACTCATGTTTTAAAGCCTGATATTCATTCTATAGGCTTCTTTTTGCTGAGCCGCTACAGAGGATGTAAACACACCAATAGCGGTTCTCAAGCGTTGGTGGAGAACAAACACAGACACACACATACGCACACACACACATGCATGCATGCATACATACATACATACATACATACATACATACATACATATTATACAAATCCTAGATTTGGCCGCCATTGCATTGTTTCCTGAGGTGAATTATTCAAACCCCAAAAATGTCCTCTCACCACATGACAATGATTCTCCCTAACTATTTCTATTCGTAATAAGAGATACACATATTGCAGTCATTATTATCATTACTATTAGAACCATTAGCACGCCTGACGAAGTGATTAGCGGTATGTGACCCGTTGCTACGTACTGAGTTCAAATTCTGTTGAAGTTGACTTTTCCTTTTATCCTTTCGGGATCGATAAATTAAGTACCAGTTACTTACTGAGGTCGACCTAATCGACTGGCCTACTCCCCAAAAATTTCAGGCCTTGTGCCTAGAGGAGAAAGCAATATTTTGGAACGATTATATTTCATAGAGATCCTCTTAAATGATATCTTCCAGCATTATTTGTGAGACTAGTGTTCTGTGTGGTTATTTGTACCAACTAAAGCGATCAAATTATTTTGACCCCGACCTTCATTATGTTGAAGTGGTAAAGAATATCCTCAGACACTTTTATTGGAGACACGATACAGCTGAAACATCCGTTTACTTCGTTTATTAGCGGTTCAGTGCTATTACGAGCAGCAATCAATTTTATATTCTTCAAATTCTAAGTTCTTCATAAATAGAAATTTTAATTAAATGATGATTAATTTTACTCATCAGATATTCAATGATTATACATAACAAGGACATATATGAAACGGGCGTATTAGATTTCAAACTGATTTAATTAAAACCAACCATTTATTCTATATTATTAATTTACCATGGTAAGACATTGATATATTTCTGTAACATTGGAAGTGATATTGTTGTTAGTACAATGCGTTGTTCTGTCTGTCTGTCCGTCGTTTTATTTATCTATCTGTCGTTTTATCTATCTATCTATCTATCTATCTATCGATCGATCGATCGATCTATCTATCTATCTAACCAGCTAGCTATCGATCTGCCCTTCTCTCTGTCTACTTACTTACTTATCTACTCATCTACTGTTATATCTATTTCCATATCAAAAAACATTTTATGCATCATTAATCTCTTGAATTCATGAACTTTTAAAACTTTTATATCTCTAAATCTATCCGGAAAACTAAACTTTCTCATACCTCTTTGTGCTCTAATATTTTTTCCATTTTTTTTACTTCTTAATTTATTTTGTCTTCTTTCATTTAAATATATTCTATTTCACCCTCTTCCTTCACCTTTTTAAGTGTTACCCTTTTGTGTTATTGTATTATACGTATCGATCAATCTCAAGGTTTCTATACGTTTTTTTTTCTGGCCGCTTTTGTTATTTTAAATCCATTTTAGAAGACTATGACCAAAACACATAGAGAATATGACAATTTCTTTTTTTTTCTTTTTTATTTCAGGCGAAATATGCCTTAGAGTAAGTTATTTAATCTGCAATTGATATGTCAAGGCAGTAGGACTTTATTTGGAATAGATTCGGTTGCTATTCCTGGCAGATGTAACTGATTTGTAAGAGTTTTTCCTTGGTATAGAGAGATGGATAAACAGAAAGATAGGCAGGTTGACAGATAGATAGATAGATAGATAGATAGAGAGAGAGAGTTGGGGAGAAAACAAGGGCCGGAGGGAGTAAATATTAAGCAAAAGCTGATGATAGCTTAACGCCATGTTAGGAAATATTTCATATTCCTGAAGAAAATTATCGCCATATTTATTATTTATTTGTTCTAGCCTTTTAGTCATTGAACTGCAGCCAAGCTGGAGCACCATGGTCCATGGTTTAATCGAACGAATCAACACCAATACATACATTATTTACATTCGACGGATATTTGTCTTCATCTTGTTTGTTATTAACACAACGTTTCGGTTGTTATACCCTTCAGCCTTCATCAGGTGTCTTGGGGAAATTTCGAACATGGGTTCTCATTCCTAAAGTATTTTTCGTTGTTGTTGTTGTTGTTGTTATTATTATTATTATTATTATTATTATTATTCAGGTCACTGCCTGGAATCGAACTCGGAATCTTGGGGTTAGTAGCCCGCGCTCTTAACCATTATACCACATGCCCGGACATATGGCATATGTAATTAATGTACATAATTCCTCATCTCTTAAATATAGAACTGGAAGACATAGGTAACTGGAGAATCTTGGCAGCTTAACCTTGGATATAGACTATCTGACTGATAGTGATGATCTTTTAGCTTTTTTCTGGAAAGTTTCTCAGTTACCCTCTGTCAATTTTCACTCACAAAGCTTAGCAAAAAAAAACTTTGCTGTGTAGAATCAAACAGGCAACCGTGGGGCTCGAAGCGAATTTCTTAACCACACAAACACGATATGTTCCCTGATGCTAACTGGACGGTCACTGCTGGAACATTTATTACCATAGATGTGTTTGATCAGAGCCGATCTAACGATAAACCAAAACAGCTTGCTAGCTGTCACCCAGCCATGAAAACCACTTTGCGGTAGAGAAGCCTGTAGTCATTATCCACAACATGGCTTTAATATTCACAGAAAACAATCAATGTTCAGTTTGTCTCCCTTGATTTTAAAATAATTTTTGACAGTTATATGTGATATGTTATGTTATGTTCTAAGGGAGGAGTTTTTTTGCATTCGTTTCGTCAGTAAAAATAATTTGCATTCTAGAATTAATTTTTTTAAAATTATATTTATTTTTGTTATAAATATCTTTAGAATCGTCCCTTTACATATGTAATTTAAATTTCTTTCTACTTGAATTTCAAAATAAATCATGATAGGGAAAAAAAAAATCTTTCTTTCACTGTACTATAAATATTTTTGGTTCAACGGCTAACTGTCTGTTACAATCCATCACATCCTCGTTAACCAAACACATCAGTCGGTCGTCTTGGCACTAAATGTTGGAATCAAGCATAACTTGACAGAATTGACACTGAATTAAATCTGACGTAGTTCCTAACCACAAGACTACATTTCCGAAAAAAAAAAACCCCATCACCTCCACCACTACCACCACTAGCTCTACTACTGCTACTACTGCTGCCTCTGATGAGGATGATGATGATGATGATGATGATGATGATGATGATGATGCTGGCGATATTGCTATTGAATTTTATTTCTAGTATTTCAACAGGTCGTCGCCATATTCACCAAGTACTTTCATGTTATAATCTAGCACAGATTCAGGTGTCTCGCATGTGCGCTGAGCTTGCTGTGGTTTTATATATTATGGCCGTTATTGTTGTTGTTGTTGTTGTTGTTGTTTGTAGTAGTAGTAGTAGTAGTAGTAGTAGTAGTTGCGGTGGTGGTGGTGGTGGTGGTGGTGGTGGTGGTGGTGGTGGTGGTGATATTGTATTTCTTATTATTGTTTCTCTTTTTTTTTCTGTTCTTTATTAATATATTTTCCATTTTATTCGAAAGCAACTGTTTAAGTGGTTTTCATGTGTAGCGATATTTATATACCAACACATGATTTCAGTGAACCCACGCTGTCATTTAAAGTTCTAAAGTAGGAGAATAACTCAGCGAACTTGTAATGAAATTTTGGATCACAACATCGATATTAACTCAGAACCAAATGCTTGTTCAGTTGGTTTACTGCGTACGACTATTGCAAGTTGCTCCTACTTACGTTCATGCGTGCGTATTTGACTGTATATGGGTCGCTGTTCACCGCGCGCACGCATTTGTGTTAGCTTATATACATACATGTCTATGCATGTGTGTGTCTGTGTAGTAATATTATATACATATATTTATTGGACTTCTTAGATTTCTTTAATTTTTTCTTTGATGCTCTTGGTGATATCCGATTGCTAACAAGTAACAAAATCCTTTGATTTGATTTTTCAATGATTCTATACAATTGAGATCATATTGATGTGCGAGTGCATAAATGCATATACTCATCAAGTGTGTGTATCTACCTTGCAGGAGAATCAAATATAAAATTCTCGCAAATATTTATAAATCTTCACTGGAAGTTTGATTCTCTGAAGGTTTTACTGTATGTTTTCCTTTGTCATCTAGAAAGTCTTAACATTTCAAAGTGTTTATATAAGCCTTTTGTTATATAGGAAATAAAAACTGAAATGACATGATGTAAACTATTGTACTATGAGATGGAGTAGAGATAAAGTAAACTAAAAGAGTGAGGGAGTGAGAAAGAGAGAGACTAACGTTTCCGGCTGTGAATTTCTTCTCAGAAATTGTATATGCTACTTCAGCTACGACTTACGCCTCTTCATTTTATGCTTCCAATCCAATCCTTGCAACTACAGTCTATCATTAGCCAACACGTTGAAGTGACAATCATTATATTAGATACCCTACACCACCAAACATTAGAGGAAACTTGATCATTTACAGATTGCATATCAGTTTGGTAAAAGCTGTATAAAATTTCATTTATTGCTCATACTGGGCGCTACTACACACATGGACTGACTTATATTGTGAACTTTATTATCTTTTGTTACAGGAATATAATTTATGGCAGAATTAATACAGTTCCAGAAATCGGGTAAACACCTTGGGAATTTTATTGTTTCCTTTACGTTCTGACTATTAATCCTGAAGTGGTCAATTTTGCCTGTTTATGAAAGTTAAAGAAAGTGCTTGCATCAATTACATAGTTATAAGTGTCCGTGTTTATTGTAAATTCATTATATCATTACCATATATCTAATAAGCTAACCTGCCAACGTTTGTTATTATAGATTGAAAGAGACGGCTGTAACAGCACTTTGAACACAATCTGCTAAACACTGCTTGTTACAGCTAACTAGTTTGCCGAATGCAGTCGGGACGTTTAGAATTTGCTAAGCAGTAAAGTTTTGTGTTAAACTGGGCAAAAACGCTACAGGAATTCATGAATTTCTCCAGACTACTTATAAATCAACTCTTTTGCTGAAACAAGAATAATAAAGAGGAGCTGAGAGACGATGAAGGGTGTTGGGGAGAGAGACGTCAAAACATCAGAGTTGATTAGGAAAATTCGCAATTTTCAGGGTGAAGCCCTCGTAGGCTTTTTTAGACAATAAATGTATAGTTTGGAATTGATATGGCAACTGTACCCAGATCTGAACATTTGCAAATTTTGTTCCCAGGGTACTCAGTGATCGGCATCCTGGTAACGGACAACTTGACAGAGACGGGCATCAAAACCTTCGTTACAGCTCACTCCCTGTTATTTTTAATCGTTCCACAAGCTGAAGGGGAACCTCAGAGGCATCCGTTTTGAAGATAGAAGAGGCCGTGACAAGGTTCTTGGGCATCTTCACTTTGGAGGACTTGCATGGGACTTTCACAAACTGGTTGGAGTGCTATGACAATCGAAATGAAGTCAGAGGATTCTACTTTGAAGAAGATTACAGCTTTGAGCCTCTTTGAAATTAATAAATATCTCTCTTGAGAAAGTCTGACAACTTTTAATATGAACCATTGATGTTGTAAGATTTTCGTATCGTAAGTATCTTTTATTTTCATGAAGGTATAAATGTTTTCGTTATGCTTCTGTAATCTATTCAATAATCTTATCCAGCAGAAGTTCTCAGTGGACAGGTCACAGTGCACCCAAATTTAATATTGAACTGTATTGCTTGTATTTTCTGACAGCATTTCCTAATGATATAGGAGAACATTGCATTATATTTCCAATGGAACGTGAAATACAGAAACAAAACTTAGGTGATAGCAACGATGAAGGCATTCCAAAACGAATACGTTCTTTTATCTCGTTAATTATTGCTTTTCTTTGTATCGAGATACCAGTATGATTTTAGTGCCGTCTGATCTATGCAGGATCCACTCTCCTATAACAAAATACTTTGACTCTCTTGTATTTGATAGAAGGCCGTCAAGTTTACTGCAGGGGAAGCAGGAGTTATTTCCGGTTGGAAGTCATGATACGTGAGGTGAATAGAGGTAATATGTATCAGAAGTGATAGTTCTTAGAACAGGGTGGGGCATAGAGGAGGGACGTTTTTGAAATGGCTATTACTCAGCCCCAAGGAAAGAGACATATGTCCGACAGGTACCATTCGGTCCGTGGTGTCTTAGCATTTCTTTACTTTTCTTTTCAGGTGAAGCCATGGCGCTGTGGACGATAGAGCATCGCGTGTTCGTCTACGACAGTTACGCGTCAAACAAGCTTTGATACGGAGTTCGAATCGCTCTGTTCCGAGACATTCCACTGAACTTGGCATCGGTAATCGATCAGTAAAGCGTATTTTGCATGAAGACCTACATTTAGACCTGTAAAAATTGTTCACTGGGCAACAGTTGAAGCCATGGGACTTTGCACAGAGCAATGCTGGAGAGTGGAGACCAACTTCCAATAATGCCTTCAGAAATGCATCAATGAAAACGGACAGCACATGATGCATGTTGTTTTCCACACTTAATTTTGACAGGTGGTAATTCAATACGAACACATTGATGTCAATAAAATTTGTTTGCAATTAAAGTTAATGATTTTGTCAATTTTTCAAAAATGTCCGTCCTCTCTGCCCCACCCTATAGTATGTAATGGCATCTAATAACCGGTGGTGGTGGTGGTG
>NC_068985.1:93799419-93802932 GCF_001194135.2 Octopus bimaculoides | reverse complement strand
GGGGGTTTCTAGTGCTCGGTGTTTGTTTAAACCCCCTCCCCACCCACCTCAGGTCAACCCATGAACATTGGGAGAATGGCTTTGTACAAAGAACTGTTAACCAAACCAACGCGTTTTTTTTTTTTTGTCCTAAAATGTTAGGTCGTGGTTTAATGGTCATTTGGTTGTTTTAGGCATTGCGTGTAGCGATACGATTGGATGGTTTTGATGATGGCGCAAGTGAACAGATGTATATGTGTATGTGTGTGTAGGTGTGATCGAGCAGACAGACAGACAGACAGATAGATAGATAGATAGATAGATAGATAGATAGATAGATAGATAGATAGATAGATAGATAGATAGATCGTTGTTAGACAGACAGGCAGACAGACAGACAGACGGACGGACGGACGGACGGACGGACGGACAGACAGACAGACAGACAGATATAGAAAGATAGATAGATAGTTAAGTAGGTAGATAAATTACAAGTAACGAGGATAAATATTTAGATACATAGAAGGAAAGTTTTCGACTAACGAGAATAACACACCATTTTTTATTGTTTCCTACATGTCTTTTTTTTTATGCCAATTCATTTCATTCCGTGTTTTTTCTACGCTATGTAGCTTTAGTTGTCAGTTCTTTAGCAATAGTGTACAAAACCAGAATGTGTCCTACAGTAACGAGCTAACTTTAGAAAAATAAACATTAGAGATAAAGTTAGTCGCCTCTGTTGTTTCGTACAATGTAAATAAAAATCTTGCGATGAATCGATTATACGTCAGACGAAATTTCAAGTAAATATATGAATGCAATAATAAACAAAATAATAAGTTTTCCTTTGGGCAAATCATTAAAATAAGCAACTCGACTGGTGAAAAAAAAACACTTCCCAGCGATCTATTTGAATATATATCTTCATGAATGTATGTATGTATGTATGTACGTACGTATGTTTGTATGTATGTATGTATTTACGTACGTATGTATGTGTACACCGAAGCATATACCATATATGTGTGCATGGAAAATATGGTTTAATTTTTCTATAGACATACAATTGTAGCATCGGTGATTAAGTAAACAAAGTAGTTAGAAAGCAGATTTTTTTTTATCACTCTCGTGTACTGAAAGATAAGATCTTTCTAATCAAATTCAAACTGTGGTAGACTTTCATCAAAGAAAGAATACCTATCTCCACACCTTGGAGAGACTGATATTTCAGATGTGTGTGTCTGTGTCTGTGTCTGTGTTTGTGTCAGGTTGTGTATGTGTACATGTATCTACACACACACACACACACACACACACACACACACACACACACACACACAGATATACATATATGCCAAGGATCCCAGCATCACCATCAAAATACAGGACCAGATATTGCAACAACTCGGGTTCGAGGGCCCACAGCTTTACAATATCCTTCTAAAATGCCTGAGAGACCTGCATGGTGTGGATGTAGATGTCTTCAAAACAAAACTGGTTCACCTCTTGTCAAGGGTTTCAGATGAGCCTAACTAACGGCAGGAAACACAGATGAGGGCAGCAGCATCAAACTCACCCATTCACCTAATGCCAAATAGCAGTCGACTGGTAATGATTTCATTTGAATGGATCGGGACGAAATGAAACGAAGTAGCTTGCTCGAAAACACAACAATCCGCATGATACAGGAATTGAAACCATGATGTAATGATGCGCAAGTTAAGAAACCTAACCATTAGGCCGCTTTTGAAAGAGTTGTTACAGACATTTCGCTTTTATATTTGAAAGTGTGCGTATGTTAAATATACCTAGATACAATTGTGTTCACAATGCGGCCTATGTAGCGCTCTGTGGTGTTGCTGTTATTGTTCGGTGAGAGTTTAGTACAGTAAATTATATTTCTTTGGGGGTATTTAACGTTTATTGGGCATGTACTTTTTTAAGAGAGTTGCAATAAGGTGAGGAATAACTTCTCAGAGGGAAGTTTAGCTATTTTGTGTATTGATTCAAGCTGACAATGAGGTGAAATTGGCAGTGCAGCTATAATTTCCTTTTGGATTGTACATGTTAAAACCTTTGCGGAATTTATAGTTGCTGCGGAAGAATTTGTAGATTAAGTTTAGAAAGTATCTAACAATAACAGTTCTAACGATTAGACTAAAGAGTGGCTATACACAATAGATTTCGTGCAAAAAGTATCTGGTCGATTTGGTTCTAACGTCTGAACTGAAAATTAGATCATGTCATACAGATTTATTGTGGGAAGAATCTGGGAATATTAGCTCTAAAGTTTTAACTGAAAGGGTGATATACTTTATAAATTTAGTTTGGGATCTGTTTAAATTGAAAGGATGTTAAGCACAATAGCTTTATTTTAGGAAGGAACTAGCAATATTGGTATAAACATTTATACTCAATAGGCTGGGGTTTAGGAACCTGCATATCTTATAGAAAACTTAAAGAGATCATAAATTACATTAATAAAATATTTAATCGTTCTCCTATCATCCTCAAAAACTTGCTAATAAACATTCGTAAAACAATAGCTAAACTAAGGAAATGTATATCCGTATTTATAACGAGGCCCAGAGAAGGAGCAGCTGTAATTATAAGGTAAAATACACCTCGAACAAGGATCTCCAAATGCTAGGAAAACCCGGGGAATGAAAATGATTTAGGGTAACCCTGCTATTAGTGACCGAGAACGCAACATTCCC
This sequence comes from Octopus bimaculoides, assembly GCF_001194135.2. NCBI lineage: Eukaryota > Metazoa > Mollusca > Cephalopoda > Octopoda > Octopodidae > Octopus > Octopus bimaculoides. The sequence goes on along the minus strand of NC_068985.1, from coordinate 93,800,236 downwards.
CATGTTAGTTGAAGAGTTCAAACCCAACAATTTTGAGAGATCTCGATTGCATCGAGCCCCAGTAATGTATTTTATTGACGCTGATTGGATGAAAGGCAAAATTAATCATGGCGGAATTAGAACGTAGAACGCGATGAATAGGGAGAAATGTCGCTAAGTATTTTATCTGACGTGCAACCAATTCTGTCAGCTCGCCGCCTTCAATGTAAAAGTACTTCATTTAAATAAAAACTACCAGATAGCGAAGTGTGTTCTTAAAGGACAACTGCTTTAAATCCTTTTATCTTCCTCGCCGATTCTCACAATAGTTTTAACGCAAACTTTGTTCCGCCGCTTCTGTATCGAGCATAGTACTATACTGTCACACTTTATCTGGTAAATCTAGATATCTTTAAAATGATATGTGTGCAAATGTTAAGCGTGTGACTTTCTTTCATGTCTGAGAAGGGAATATATAAAAACTTCTGATTTCAGGTGGTTGAAAATGTTCAAATTTCTATTGAATGATAGCTTGCAGGGGGAAAAAAGGATCTTTTGAATTAAGAAATATTATAAATAAAAGTTGATTAAACCTACCGGATAAGATGACAAGTAATTAATTAAGAAGTCACAGATATAGGTTTCAGATTTTAATTTTCACACATTTAAACGCTCCTTACATGCACAAACAAATATACAAACAAGCAGACAAGAGCATACGCACGTACACACGTACACACGCACACACATACACATACACACACACACACACACACACACACACAAACACACACAAACATATATATATATATATATATATGTATATATATATATATAT
>NC_068985.1:93793575-93796097 GCF_001194135.2 Octopus bimaculoides | reverse complement strand
TTTTTTTTTTTGTTAAATACCGTTTCCGTCCAAAGTAGATTTAGGCAAAAATTCTTGTTTTCATATTCTACATATCATGATGCTGGAAATCTATAAATATAGTATGTATTTCTATGAGATTGTTTACTTTTTCTCACATCACTCACGTCATGTCTGCATTATCTACATTTTATTTTACAAATATATATATATATATATATATATATATACACGCACATAGGAAGAGAGAGAGACAGATATTTATATATACATACGCATACACACATATTCGATGGTCTGTGTACGTATATGCATGTCCTGTATGTGTGTATTTCGTTGTCTGTATGTTTAATGAAAGTAGATAAACATGTTATCCATACTTATTTACACAGACCGAGAAAATATGCTCTTTTTCGAGTCTACTAATTTGTATAATTACCCTAAATGGAAATTATAATTAGTATCTGTTCACAAAGACTATTGAAGCGCTTCAAGAAAATACAATAATCAGAAGCTAAAATAAACGATATTAGTCGCATCACACTTCCTCACATCACATGGCCCTCTTCTTAGAAAGATGTATTGATCTGCAAAATGCCTTATGGCTAATACACCCGGTTACATCGTTACTCAGGATCCATCAACAATTTCCCATAGACATATATTTACAAGCTTATTGCAGTTTTGAGTAACGTCACAGTGATTTGGTTTCTATCAAAATTTCAATGATATCCTACGCATGACAGACACACGATGTAAGATCACAGTTTGTGATGCAAGTTTGATCAAGCGCCACTCTTTTTCTAAAACTACAAATATTTTGTAATTTTTCACATGGAACATTTGCGTGCAGTGTCGCAAACAACAGGGTGGTACCAAAACACTTGTAAATGGTCATTTAAGATGGGCTAAATTAATTGTTTCTTTGTCTTATTCGAATTATATTTTCCCTTTCGCCAAATCCACACATTCGATTTACCACTGTCATTTCTATTATTCTTTTTCGTTTACAAATATATATACATATAGCCCAGTGGATAAGGCGCCGGCTTCCTAAGCCGGGTATTACGGGTTCATGTCCCGCTAGAGGTAGAAAAAGTTTATATTAGGCGCAGGCGTGGGTGTGTGGAAAGAATCTTGCTTCTTAACCACATGGTTCTGGGTTCAATCCCACATGTGGCACCTTGAGTCGATCAAAGCCTTGTGAGTGGATTTGGTAGACAAAAATTGAAAGGAATCCGTTGTATGTGTGTGTGTGTGTGTGTGAGAGAGAGAGAGAGAGAGAGAGAGAGAGAGAGAGAGAGAGAGAGAGAGAGAGAGAGAGAGAGAGAGAGAGAGAGAGAATGCGCACGTCTGTATTTGTACTCCTACCGTCGCTTGAGAACCGATGTTGGTGGATTTACCTCCCCGTAACTTAGCGGTTCGGAAAAAGAGACCAATAGATTAAGTATTAGGCTTACAAATAATAAGTCCTGGCATCGATTTGTTCGACTAAAGGCGGTGCTGCAGCATGGCCGCAGTCAGATTACTGAAACAAGTAAAAGATTAAAAGAATAAAGAATGTATGTATGTATGTATGTATGTATGCATGTATGTATGTATATACATGAGTTACTTTTTATTCTTATTTCTAGACATACTGGTGATCAATAGCGTCCTCAGAGTGACGTATATATTTTTGATTTTCGGTTGAAAAATTGATAACAATCTACCCTCATTTTTCATAATTTACACCTTTACCATTTATGAAGTCAGTGTATGATATCTACCGTGAGCTTATAAGCTGACAAGGGAAGTTGTTTTTAACCCAAAACGTCGGTAAGAGCCACTGACACGCAATAGACCTAACTGCGAAAACACTGGTGATCTGCCTATGTTAGGTGTTTAGGGAGTTACCTCCCTTGTCAAACAATAAGATGGTGCTTATTGTGGCTATGAGTTGTTTGGACTATTATTTCTAGCAATACTGGTACTGAATAGCGCCCCATGGCTGGTATTTTGAAGGAGATGGGAGTGGCATTTAAGCAAAGGGAAGGCCGCGTAGATTTAAGTAATGTATAAAAAATTTATTCTAATTTATCTGAGAGATTACTTATTTTCCATTCTCGATCTTCAATCCAATTATAGTTCTATTTGAGGCTTAGACAAAATGGGATTTATTAGATTCAGGATATAAGCACATAGCAAAGTGTAAAAAATATGAAATTTACAAAAAAAAATCCTATAAAAGATATTCCTTATATATCCTGTAAAAATGTTAACTGTTGATATAGCTACATTAAATATAGCTAAATACATAATTCTGCGTATAAAGATACAGAAAAATAATTTTAGATAATTCTTATGAAAAATACCATTCAAAATTTCTAAAGCTTTCCCACTGGAGTGGGCAAACTATAGATATACATTATGTTTTAACTAATGATTAGGGAATATAAAGATGTACTTGTGCTAGTTGTGTATACAGGCATGTTTCACAAGGAAATTGCAATAATATTGGTTTGTCTCCGGGTGGATATAAATGTATATATATATATATATAT
>NC_068985.1:93788491-93791911 GCF_001194135.2 Octopus bimaculoides | reverse complement strand
TATATGAAGAATCTATCAAAGACCTCTGTGGATAAAAGTTTATAGCAACATAAATAATATATTACTATGTAGGTGTGATAGATTCAGAGAAACTCGAAGTACTTTCAATAAAAAAAATATATTATCGGGATACAATTACGGTTCTGAAAACCAGATGCTTTTAAAAATATATGAAGAACATTTTCAACGGGGAAGCGAATAAAATCATATTTCAATCTTACCCAATAACATACAACAGAAAATCATAGACGTATGACCATAAAGTATAGATATTAATTTTGAATGTCTTATGCTTATAATGTCCTTCCTTTGTTTGTAATATCTACATGGAATCACATCAACACATTCAGATTTAACGTACACTTGAAGCTATAAATATATATATATTTCCCAAAGCACAGAAATCTTTTCTCTGTAGGAAAGAGACCCGTAAACGAAAGATTTGTAGCAATTGGAATAAATATAACGTTATGCAATCTTACTGGGTAACTAGATGTAAAATCTACAAAAATCTTCGGGAAAATAGATAGACAGAAAGATAGATAGATAGATAGATAGATAGATAGATAGATAGATAGATATCAATATACGCATGTATTAAACTGGAATTCAAGTGCGTCCGCGAAAGAGAGAGAAAGAGAGAGAGAGAGTGAGAGAGATACAGACAGAGAGACAGACAGACAGACATACAGATAGAGACAGAGATCATCCACGTTGAATACATATAGAATACCGCAATAAAAGTATTTATTTCAAACTGTTCTGACCTCTGGTGTGTTTCTCTTTAAAGATAGACTATACACGGTAAAGTGCATTAACAAGAATACATTTAACTCATGCAATAAAACTACGTACGCATGAGAATGTGTTGTTGTTGTTGTTGTTGTTGTTGTTGTTGTTGTTGTTGTGTGTGTGTGTGTGTGTGTGTGTGTGTGTGTGTGTTTATGTGTATCAACCGTGTATGTATATCTATGCACATGCGTATACATAATTCTTCGTATATACAGAAATGCAATGTCGAACTCCCTTAGACATCAAATGAGTCAACAGCCAGGAAAAAACACGCAGGCGACTGTGGTGATTTGAAATCCCGCCACCCAGAAGAAATAAGAGTGTGTGAAAGTATAAACAACATCACAGAGAGGCTGTCTCCTTGGAATATACCTTTGCAATATTGTATTCTATCGCTGATAATACAGTCACTCTTAGGGTTTAATTTCAAGATGGTGGCCCACGATGAAGTCAGGTCAGCTATGGCTTTTACTATTCTCACAGGAACTTTAGCAAGTTGAAGGGCTTCTAGCAACCATGAGTGAGTCAAAGGCTTTCTTGTAATCTAGCCACAGTCTAGCTCCTATGCTCTCGCACCTCTGGCATCACAGTTTTGTTGATTAGCAATTGCTCGACACATCCCCAGACTCCCTTCTTCCCAGCTGCTTGTACTGCTGTGATAATGTTATTGGTTTCACAATGGTCTTGGAGGAAGAGGTTTAAGCATGCTGTGTATATCTTATACATTAGGTTCTGGCATGCGATTGGCCGGTAGTTTTTTGCCATGTGGATGGTTCTGCATTTGGGGATCAATTTTGTCTCTGCCTGAGCTAGCCAGTGTGGTATGCTACTGTTCCCAATGAAAGCTTGCTGGTACAGATTGGTATGGTATGGTCGGTAGAATGTTAGCTTCTTGTATCAATATCCAGCAATCAAGTCTCTTCCAGGTACTTTTCCATTCTGGAATTTCTGGGTCACAGTTGCAAGAATTTCATCATCAATGTTGTATGTCTTGGATGTAACACAGGAGCAATGACTTTTTCGGATTTCTTCCAGCCACAGAGCATCTTGGTTAAATACCTTCTCTTCACTCCAGATTTTCCTCCAGAAGGAGTCTATGTCTTCTTGTGAAGGAGCTTCCGTGATATTTATTGTTCCTCCTCTCATGTCTCTGTATACTTCTGCCTGGATGAGGTTAAATTTTTTGTTTATTGTTCTTCTCTCGGTTGTTCTCTTCTGATGCCGGAGTTTTCTCACTGGCAGCTATATATAGAGAGAGATCAAATTTGCAGAAAACGAAAGACGAAGAATGCAAGTGAAGGAACAGAATGAAGGTGCATTAGCTTAACACTCGAGCCTACACTCTTCGACAGTGACAGTGACAGTGAATTCGAGGTATCATCGCACGCTGCCATTGTACTCTTCCAAATTATTCGATTTAATGAAAAGCTGTTTGTATTATAACATAAAAGAGCAGACATTAATGTATCACACACACACACACACACTCACGCACACATATGCACACATGCACACGCACACACATACACACATATGGAAATACGCACATACATACATACATATCTTTCGTCAGACGGAAGGAGCCGACATCGGCAAAACTTCGTTGTCTCCGTTTTCTTTACAAAAATAGATTATGTATTCTACGTATAAATATTGTTTCCTGGTTCGAGTCAATGTTTGAATGTCTCAATATGTAATTATACATAAAATTCACATAATGTGTATGCGTATGTGTACCAATACAGACACAATAAGCTCGTTGCTTTTACATATATTTCACCAAATTCATTGACAGGTAGATTTGTGTCGGCCGTATTTAGGTGTCTTAATAAATATGTTCACGTCTTTTATAAGCTTCTTATCTTTTTTATTAGAATCTGTAATCTATAACTTTCCATAACTGAGTTTTTAATACATGTTTTCACAAGGCAGAAACTCCTAATTTAGTCTTTCGTTTTCATACGAACCGAAAAGTCTGTCAGAGCTTTTCAGTGAATAAAATTTATGAATTCTTAATTAACAAACTTCAATATTTTTTCTGCTGGAAAGAATGGAATAAATAACATTGGCAGACATTACGGTTTTACGAGATGTTGGCAAATGTTTTATGAGAACGAAAGAAAACGATGGAGGAAATGGTGTTGTTTTGATTAATTCAGTGAAGAAGAGAAACTAAAGTTATTCAGAGCTGGTGTCTCAAAGAACTTTGTTTCAAATAACGGTAGCGTCAGTTTTGTTCTACGTATAACAACGTGAGTATCACCTAAACTAAGGTAAGTTTCATTGGTCAAACATATGATGCGGAAATGTTACAAAATGATAACTAAATTGGCTTAAATATTCAATATACTAACATCATTCACATCTGTCTTTTCTTTTCTATCTTTCCTTTAAAAACATTGAAGAGCGCCTAGTCTCTTACAATTGCAACAAGACAGGCTCTTGTTAGATTCCAACGCGTAACCTTCAATAGAAGGCACACAATAAGGTCGAAACACCGAGGCGTCTCAAACTTCCTTTACATATATGAATCACATCTGTTATGAACACGCATCGTCTAAAAGGGATTGGTGCCCTCCGTTGACGAAAAACAAGTGACTATATATATATATATATATATATATATAT
>NC_068985.1:93787363-93787995 GCF_001194135.2 Octopus bimaculoides | reverse complement strand
TATATATATACTTATTCCTTTTTCCGAATCATCTTTTCCTCACCTTTTTTTATCTTTGTACAGTCCTTTCCGCTCTCATTCTCTGTTTTTCTCTCAATCTACTATTTCCCTGTCCTTCTCTCCCCTCCCAAAAGGTACCACGTGACCATCCTGTATTTTTTTTTAAACTACCCATTCTTTTGGCACTGACTTTTCTCTTGCTCATTTGCGTTATTTTCAGCTCCTGTTTTGTCTATAATTCTAAATTTAGCTCTACCTCATGACCTCCCCACATTATAATTCTTCATATGTATGTATATATACACATATATATATATATTTCTAAGTCCAAAAGGATCACTTTCTTTTTTATCACGTCTCTTTCGCACATCTGTTGTCTTAATTCTGTCGTATAGCCAAAAGGTTTTCTATCTATACAAATATCTGTGTCGTTGATTATATATTCATTTTTTTCATTTTTTTCGTTCTCCTATTACTCGTCCATTTTACCGTTCAATCTAGACACTTCGCCTTTCTTTGCACTTGTCATAATGTTTCCTATTCGTACTCGTCTTTCATGTTTGCTCGCTTATACTTCAGCATCTTACGTTGCTGACACTGCCAAATTGAAATATATTGCCGATTATATATAT
>NC_068985.1:93785382-93785849 GCF_001194135.2 Octopus bimaculoides | reverse complement strand
TCAACCCACCCAGTGTATTTCTCTGTTAACTTCATGTCTCTCCTTCTGTGTTTGAACTCCTGTAATATTAGGCTGTAATATTAGGGCGGCGAGCTGGCAGAATCGTTATCACGCCGGGCGAAATGCTTTGAGGTATTTCGTCTGCTGTTACGTTCTGAGTTCAAATTCCGCAGGGGTCCACTTTTTCTTTTCATCCATTCGGAGTCGATTAATAAATACCAGTTACGCACTGGGGTCGATGCAATCGAATTAATTCCTTTGTCTGTCCTTGTTTGTCCCCTCTATGTTTAGCTCCTTGTAGGCAATAAAGAAATAAATATTATGCTGAATATTTTGTGTAACATGCTTTTCTCGAATTCGTTGACTCTCATGTTATTGCAACTGAATCGACCATACCATTCGTTTCAAATAAACACCATCTCAGACTAAATATGTAAAAAAAAAAAAAAAAAAAAAAAAAAAAAAAA
>NC_068985.1:93776337-93785359 GCF_001194135.2 Octopus bimaculoides | reverse complement strand
AATAATAATAATAATAATAATAATAATAATAATAATAATAATAATAATAAGAAGAAGAAGAAGAAGAAGAAGAAGAAGAAGAAGAAGAAGAAGAAGAAGAAGAAGAAGAAGAAGAAGAAGAATGACAACAAAACAGTGGTACAAACATAAGCCCAAAGGCATCATTGAAAATTTCTAGGACATTTATAAAGAGAAAGGTAGTCTTACAGCTGTTTCAGGCTATAAAGGATATCCTATCATCAGAGACAATATGAGAGAATTAAATAGAAGATAGTGGAATTATATATATATATATATGTGTGTGTGTGTATGTGTGTGTATATATATATACCAGTGCACAAATGCACACACACGCACACACACACATACACACACACACACACACTCACACACACGCAAATCTTTGTTTTAATTAAATTCAGGCATATGGCTAAAAGCAATGTTGCTCTTTTGTGATTCTCCTTTTCTTAAATTTTGCTTCTAAAGTTTTCGCCGGCAAAAGTATCCTTTTCAAATTTGAATAATATTCAGGAAAATCAGTTAGGTTTTAACAAGAGCGCTGTAAAAGGCTGACTTGCTTCTTTTGTAGAATGATTGTCAAGTAGCTACTGCTTTTCACATTGAATTATTGAAGCTATTTATTCCGCCTCCAGGCTTAAGCAAAGAAAATTGTTTTTATCTCAATATCATCTATCTTTGAAAAGGATGTTTTGTAATCGAAAATTCAAGACGAATAAAAATAATCAGAAAAATAATAAAATAACTGCATTAAGTTTGTCTACATTCTTGAAACTGTTCGTGTTTATTTATTCTTTTTTTTTCTATAACATTTGAAGAACTTATTCTGTTTTTGTTCATTGGACATTGAAGTGATCCATTTTGAAGTTGTAATCTAGTCGCATCCCGTCGTGCAGCTTCTTCAGCACGTATCTTCTGTCCTTAGTCTTGAACTGACCAAATCTTTCTGATTGCTATCTGGTAGACGGAATCTGTACCGGCAGCCCTCATTATTTCAGGTGATAGATCTGATAAGCTGGTATGTTTAACACTAACACTAACTTTCATCCAGTGCAGGGATTTTAAATTTTATGATTAGGTCCCCGGTTTATGAATGATTTTTTATCTCTTTCCATGGTTACTGATGAAGACTCTAAAGAGGTTCATGGAGACTGTCATTCTAATTCAAGAATAATACTTCAAAACTAGAATAAGAAACTTGTCACGCTTTTCAAATAGTTTTCTGAGATTGTTAATTTTCTTTATCCGTATTACTATTCAGGTATTATTTCGAAGTCGAGTGATTTTGTAAAGGCTCTCTCAAATAAGAGAGAAACCTCCACTGGGTAGCAAGTATGCGAATAACAAATATTGTGTTTGTTATGGAGTAATATTTATCCTGATATACAATATATTTAATTTAACAAACCTGTGAGGACTGTAAAGGCAATTTTCCGCTCAAATAGTGAAACAAGAACCCGTTTTATGGTGAGTTTAATTCACTTTAATGTACACCAATTCTACTACAAATAGATATTGATATAAATTAATAAACTAATATTTTTAAATTCTTTTCCAGTGTTGAAACCTTTGTAAATAATCTTAAATAAGCAAAGTTGACGAGCAGGCAGAACCATTAGCACTTCCGACAAAATACTTAACGGCATTTCTTCCTTCAAGAGTTCAAATTCTGCTGAGGTCGACCTTGCCTTTTATCATTTTTGGAGTGCAGGGGTAGGTATCACCATCATACACTTTCCTTTGCAAGTCCTGCTTTGAATCAAAGATTTGAAACCCTGATTTTCTTTGGCTTTCTCCCACCCCGAGTGTAGAAATCTAGGCGGGCGGGGTCACAATCACCACTGTAGCAATAAAGTTGAACAATGGCTTAAACTTCGGAGCTATTTATTTTCTACTCAGGCGTTACGATGTATACGTGTACCACGTGTACATTCAAGTGTACGATAGACTACAAAACAAAAATAAGACAAATACAAAATTATTTTGATAATAATAAAATACTCTGATAATAATAAAATATTCTGACATATCAGAATATGTCTCCCTTTTCTGATATTCACATACTACAAAACAATGTATTCAGATATATTTCATGGATAAATTAACCGTCATTTTTTCTGGATTATTCTAATATATTTTACTGATATCTACATTTATTTTCTGGGATATTCTGATACATTTTTACTGATATTTGGCTTTCTGATATAGAACTTTCTTGTAACAAGTGTTTTACAACAAAATAAATACATTTAACATGTTTATTTTGATTGGTATACACGGGCGAAAGTACTAAATGAGGAAAGATTTTGAATATACTGGAATTTAATGTTTGAACATTATAAACTAACAACAAAATATCACATTGAATAAAGTAAAGCACTTTCACCCATCGATATAACGAAGTACACGTACACATCGTAACGTATGAGTAGAAAATAAATGGCTACAAAGTTTGTCTTTATTGCCACAGTGGTGATTGAGACCCTGCCCGCCTAGATTTCTACACGAAGTAGCAACATTATCTACACGTTATTATATGTATATCTCTCAGGTTAACAAGAAAACAACTGAATATATTTAAATTAACTTACAAAAACTTTGTCAGCTCATCATAACAGAAGCAGCAAACGGTTGGTCACACTGATACAAAGTCAGGTTCACAGTAACATGAAATAACCATAGAATATTCAGGGATGACAGCAGTTTTCCGAGATATAGACGGAAACAAGACATGACCGGCCGGTCAGAAAACAAAGCAACATGGAATCCAGATACAATCTGAAAGTGACACACATCTAACAAATCGTAAAACTAAGACTAAATAAAGTGATGGTATGTTGCTAACTTAATGTAGCAGTCCCATGAAAGGGAAGAAAGCTACTGCTATTTAGCCCTAGGAAAGACTGTTTCCAGTTGACCATAGCACATTTTCTGTCCTTATGTTTTCAAAGGGAGATCACTTTATTGTGCTGTTACTGTATAAATCTCTCTGAGAGATTTAGTAATATAATATTTCTAAGACTAAATAATAATTATAACAATAAACTTATCGGTGGAGACAACACATAATATGGAATACGCAAGTAATTTTTAACCGTGATGAAATGCTAATTGATTCAAAAATTAAATATGCTTTTCTGGTCTAGGAAACAAGGCCCAAATTTTTTTGGGAGGAGGCTAGTCGATTAGATCTACCCCAGTACGCAAATGGTACTTAATTTGTCGACCCCGAAAGGATGAAAGGCAAAGTCGACCTCGGCGGAATTTGAACTCAGAATGTAGCAGCAGACGAAATACTGCTAAGCATTTCGCCCGGCGTGCTAACGTTTCTTATTTCTTTATTGCCCACAAGGGGCTACACACAGAGGGGACAAACAAGGACAGACAAAGGGATTAAGTCGATTATATCGACACCAGTGCGTAACTGGTACTTATTTAATCGACTCCGAAAGGATGAAAGGCAAAGTCGACCTCGGCGTAATTTGAACTCAGAACGTAAAGACGAACGAAATACCGCTAAGCATTTCGCCCGGCGTGCTAACGTTTCTGCCTTTCGAAAGTTAAATATCAATCCCAAAATAAGTTCAGTTATCAAATCTGAAAGAGATTAACAGTGAAGAGGTACATATATCATTGGGTTTAGAGAAATGAAAAGAATATAACCACACTGGGTATCGAACTCAGAATGTTAAGGTATACAACTATACGTCGCAGAGTATTTTGTCAGTTACTCAACTAAATGTCTCAATACACGGCCAGTTTTAATTAAATATTATATAATGTTCCCAGGTAATTATTCATTATTGTTCTAATTAGTATACAGCGTTTCTGGAGGCTTATGCTTTAGATTGTCCTTTACCGAATTCCAGGCAATTCTTCTAACTTCATTTAATGCTTCGTAATGTGAAAACAGATATATTATCTGCTGTAATAAGAATAAAGAGACGACAAATGAAAGCTGTTAAATGTCTCAAACTCGCTAAATTATCAAATAAAATGTAAATGTAGTTGATTTCGCTTAATTGCTAATTGGATAATGACATAATTCGGTAAATTGTAGGACTTTTCCAAATGACGAATTGTATAGCGTCAAATCTATGTAAAAGTGATCCGTTAATAGCATACTTTTTCTCCGATTTTTAGTTCTAAAAACGTATCTCGGTGGCTGGCACAAAGTATCGCAGTGGTCAGGAAATTTACTGTATCCTTGGTTCCTTCATAGAATCGTTACTAAATTTATCGATTATAATTGATAAAATACTTGATTTAAAAACAACTCCATTCTTCTCTTGTGTCATCACAGAAGCTTTTTAATCAGAAATATTTAAAGAAATTTAATGAAAATTCTTACGGAAATTTATAAAGAACAATAACAATTTAGTCTTCTTATACTGATATTGTGGGAATATGTACTTCTTGGATAGCCACATAGACCACTAGGGGTCAATACTGACCACTTAACCAGCCCCTGGTGTAACATGACATTCAGTATTTCTTTGAATTAATTTTTTGGGGTTTGAATAATTCACCTCCGGAAACATGGGTGATTCGTTCATCATCCTTAAACAAACCTTAATCAGAGACCTTTTGATAGGGATGGGCTACTCGACCCAAAGAAAATTCAAGATCATGTGCTGTTTGTCTTAATATGAGATCACCATGTCGCCCACATATGATTGTCATTTATGTGAATGACGGGTTTATTGGGCTTCGTACCCCAGCGTCACTTTGATGGCATGCACTACTCTCTCACTCAGTAATAATAATAATAATAATAATAATAATAATAATAATAATAATAATAATAATAATAATTATAATAATAATAATAATAATTTAAAAAGGACTGACGTAACTCTTCACGAAGGTAAACAGTCAAAACGAAGAGCGCGATTCGATTGTAAGATATTTTTATTAGTTGAACGATATTTCAACAGTACGTCTGTCTTTGCCAAGTTTTCTTTGACAAAGACCGACGTACTGCTCTAATATCGTTCAACTAATAAAATATCTTACAATCGAATCGCGCTCTTCGTCTTGACTAATAATGATAATAATAATAATAATAATAATAATAATAATAATAATAATAATAATAATAATAATAATAAAAATAATAATAATAATAAAGTGAAGGCCAAGTATACAGCGCGTGTGTTTATTTGGAAAAAAGCAAAAATGACCGTCCCCAAATATAACAATATCTGTTTCAAGACACGATTTCACATTGGGAATCTTGCAAAATAAATATACAAACGTAACAGACTTCGTGTTTTGAAATTAATTGAATGTGAATTTTATTGTTGTTTAAACTTACTCGTAGCATTTCAATGAATTGAGAAATCATTTAAGTTCTCCGTGTACGCAACTGAGACAGCATTAAGTTAAATTATACGTCTACATAGGAGACACATGGTCTAGTGGTTAGAGCAGCGGACTCGAGGTCGAGGAATCGTGGGTTCGAATGTCAGACCAGGTGATGTTTGTGTTTATGGGCGAAGCACCTATACTCCACGCGGCTCCGGCAGAAGGTAATGGCGAACTTCTGCTTGCTAATGAAACTCTACAAGCTGCAGTTCGTTCAGACCATAACGGCAGACGACAAGTGCAAGCGCAAACAGTTCTGTGTTGATATGCAAGAGAAACTTGAAAAAGCCAAGTTCAAGGAACGTCTTGCTTTCAGTGATGAGGCCACATTTCATACGAATGGCAAAGTCAATAAACATAATGTTCGCATTTGGGGCGAAAAAATCCTCATTCCACAGTTGAGCATGAGAGGGACTCACCAAATGTGAATGTGTTCTGCGCCATCTCTAAGAAGCATCTTCATGGCTCGTTTTTCTTTGAGGGAAATGTGACCGGTGATGTGAAATCGTTCATGGAATCCACATACCTTTGAATTTCTCATTCAAATTTGGAGGAATAAATCTTATGTTGCTCAACATTAAACCTGTTTATTTTCATTTGCTTTGACTATGTAGTTTTTGTAACACCCTGTGTATTAAAAATCATGTAATTTATCGCTTACCGTACGAATTTGGTCACCGCAATGAGAATTTCATTGGATTTCACTACCCAATTAAACGATATCAGCTAATTTAGTTGTTTTCAATGTACTAATATTCTAATGAGGGTAAGAGAGGAAATTTTAATATAAGCTCCTGGCGGAGCACATCACGAAACATAATTACGACACACAGCTACAGCTGTTTTATTTCAAATACGCAGCTAAAATACAAAATAATGATATAAACTTTAATTAGTCTCACACACCTATTTCTATTTAGTCTCTTCATCAAGAAATTTTCTTTTGTAAATATTCATATTTGACATTTGTAAGAGCAAAATTTTGCATTATGACGTAATGGAATCAGCATTCTAATTATTGTTTAGATATATACAGAAAAAACATTTGATTAAGCCGAAGGAAGTTGGAGCTTCGCTCTTTTCAAACGTTTCTATTGTGATGTAATAATAATAACGCTAACATTTTTATTTAATAAACAACATCCAACTTTGTTTGCCCTATACTTCATAGTTTCAATGATTCAGCAAGTTACCAACATTTAGGAATTCTGAGACTGATATTTGACTAATAACTACAACAGTTCATCAGTAATATATTTTACTGACCAAGGCAGCGAGCAGGTAGAAACTTTAGCACGCCGGGCGAAATGCTTAGCGGTATATCTCCTCAGAATAAAACTGTCTGCGACGCTGTGCATGACTTTGGTGTTCAGAATTTGAATGCGTCGATAGAGGTTGACACATTATTCTTGCCGGTTGTGATTCTTATAAGCCAACATTCATATATAAAGATATTATATAACAGCTGTAAACTAATGAAATTCCTGACATAACCATTGTCATCTCTCTTACCTCTCTATACTCAAACACTTTTTTTTGAAACACAGGTGTATTGAGTTCTACACCAGGTTAATAAATAATCTTGCAATACCTGAGCGATATATATATATATATATATATATATATATGGGCAAATCTCTTCTACTATTGCCTCGGGCCGACCAAAGCCTTGTGAGTGGATTTGGTAGACGGAAACTGAAAGAAGCCCGTCGTATATATGTATATATATATGTATATGTGTGTGTATATGTTTGTGTGTCTGTGTTTGTCCCCCCAACATCGCTTGACAACCGATGCTGGTGTGTTTACGTCCCCGTAACTTAGCGGTTCGGCAAAAGTGGCCGATAGAATAAGTACTAGGCTTACAAAGAATAAGTCCTGGGGTCGATTTGCTCGACTAAAGGCGGTGCTCCAGTATGGCCACAGTCAAATGACTGAAACAAGTAAAAGAGTAAAAGAGAGAGTATATATGTATATATATACATCAAGACATGTATCCATACGTATGTGTATATGTTTGTCTGTGTGTGTGCGTGTGTGGGGGAGGGTGACCACATTTAGAATTTTCGATATAACGCCATGTCATATATAAGCAAAGATCTAAGTGAAACTACTGCACCATTCACAGGGAATATATAAATGAATTGAAAACTGATAAAGAATTCCCAATAAATGAGTACAGTTATATTGATGGATTCTGAATATTTATAAAAAGCATTATGCAAGCTTCGAGATGTAATGTTTAAAAGCTACAACCAACAGAAGGAATGTCGTTGCACTTATTCCCTATTGGCCTGGAAAGAATATTTTTATATAACGTATCTTACATGTAAATCTACTCTTTTTAATAGATGCAAAATAGTATGTGAAGCATGCAATGAATTCACAAGTTTCTACAGTAATGTTCTAACACCAGACGAT
The DNA here is from genome assembly GCF_001194135.2 of Octopus bimaculoides. Taxonomy (NCBI): domain Eukaryota; kingdom Metazoa; phylum Mollusca; class Cephalopoda; order Octopoda; family Octopodidae; genus Octopus; species Octopus bimaculoides. The sequence goes on along the minus strand of NC_068985.1, from coordinate 93,777,553 downwards.
TCAAGTCTAACAGTCGTTGGCGCGGTATTTGAAAAATCAATGTCTGAGTTTTGGGTTTTTTAAAAATATTTTTGTGTTAGTGAAATCATTAAAATTGTTAAAAGTTTTATAAGAGACGCCCTAGATATGTTGAACCATCATGTTAATAGAGGGAATGTATATATTAACAACCCTCACGACTTTGAAATAGTAGTGCTTACGTTCCGGTTAGAGAATTTTGCTGAATATGAAAAACATATCGAAAAAGAATCTATAAATAAAGGACTAAAATTTATTTCTCAAACTAACTATTACAAGTTTAATGTGAACTATTACCGACTAAAATTCGAGAGCACAGACCCAGCCTGTGCAAATTTAGTGAAGAGATACTCTAGCTACGAAAATATGAAAACTCGTTCTCTCAGTGTATAGAAGAGAGTTGGAAAGCATATGTAGAAGATTACTTTAGTTTTGGAAATAAAAACAAAGAAATTCTATAAATTTAAGCCATTACTTCATAGAGTCAATAGAATTCACAATGGAATTCTAGATATTTTAATTATGAATGACAAAAACTTAACTGAGGACGAGGCGTATTTTAGAAACAGACGAATGTCTATTTTTCACTTAGTTTCACCAGCAGCACACTCGTAAAAATATTTCCTTCTATTTTAGCCAAAATGATAGGCAAAAATAAGTCCGATATGATAACTGCGATGCACGACTTAAGCTTTATGAAGATATGTTAATCTCGTGTTAGTACATTCGTGAGTTGATAGTGCAGTGCTTGGAATTTTCCAGCATTAAACTACATGTTGATTATTTCGACCAACAACTTATCGAATTCTGGCCCCGCTGTAAGCTTGCGACGTCATCTTATATATATATATATATATATATATATATTGTTGTACTTGGGGATGGTCATATTGCCAGTTTAGCCAATAAAAACACACGCACTGTATATTTGGTGTTAATTTTTTTTTTTTTTTTTCAGCTTTATATTACATTAATCTTAATCTTAATCTTATTTCGGCCAGAGTTCTTTCGTCACACTTCTGTGACCTCATCAGTGGTCCCCTGTTTCCCTCCTTCCTATGTGTGTCTCACCTTGCTAACTATCAGCCATTTTGTATTTTGTATTCCTATTGTATGTGTCTACGCATGCGTGTCCTTCAATGTGTCTGTGTCTTTTGTAAGTGCATGTGTGTATGGGGAGTGTCTGTATCACCTATAT
>NC_068985.1:93774831-93775863 GCF_001194135.2 Octopus bimaculoides | reverse complement strand
TATATATATATATATATATATATATATATATATGGGAGAATATACAAATAATAACAACAGACGAGGACAGGTGGTGTAAATAACAAAAGTATATATTAGTATGACGCTCGGGAATACGGAAAGTCTTTGACGTTTCGAGCTACGCTCTTCAACAGAAAGAATACGGAGACAAGGAGAAAAACACGGAGAAAAAGAAAAAATATATATATATATATATAAATATGACAAAACGAATACTAAACAAACCAAGGGATCCAAGGCATACGGAGTTGCATTGAGTTGTATAATGAAAGCACGCAATAAAATAAAGTCTCCTGGAAAATAAGAATAATAATTATAATGGGCAGCAAGTAACAATATCACAGTAGCTTCAGTAACGAAGTTGAGAAGTAACAAAGAACGTCAACCAGCTGAGACGAACTCATCATACTAGCCTAGCCATTCAGCATTCTTCACGTCAGCAGGCGTTTAATAAGAATTGCCTATCTTCTCCCTATTGATGAAACACAAAAAATTTCTTTGGAAACGGGGAAAAAATGTTGCTTCCATTATATACTTAGTTTCTTTAACATTTCCATTTGTTTTTGTGTCGTTATATTTTTTTATTTACATTCTGTATTTTCTTCTGTTCATAAGGTCTTTCTTTTTCTCTGAATTATTTTTTTACTAATTATGTGTGTGCGTGTGTATTTATGCGCATGCTTGTGTTGTGTATATGTGTGAATGTGTGTGCATGCATTTGTGTATGTATGTATGTGTGTATGTGTGTGTGTGTGTGTGTGCGAGTGTGTGAGAGAGAGAGAGAGTGAGAGGGAGAAGAATAACAGTAGCGTATGTTCGTTTGTCAAAGTAAACTTCACAACGGTGTTTAAATGTTCAAATATTAGTTTGCTTTCATACTGCCAGATATCTCACTAACACATTGCTATCTTTCCACCTTTCTGTCTTCCTGTCTCGATCTCTGCACATATATATATGTGTGTGTGTGTGTGTGTGTGTGTGTGTGTGTGTGTGTGTGTGTGTGTGTGTGTG
>NC_068985.1:93774357-93774821 GCF_001194135.2 Octopus bimaculoides | reverse complement strand
TGTGTGTGTGTGTGTGTGTGTGTGTGTGTGTGTGTGTGTGCATGTGTGTGTGCATGTGTGTGTGTGTGTACATATAGTTATATACATATATATACACAAACACACACACACATATATATGTATGAAGATTTAAATATATGCACATATACATATATATGCATATATATACATATATATGCATATATATACATATATAAATACAAATACATATATGCATATATGCATGTATAGTTTTGCACATATGCATATATATATGTGTGTGTGTATGTATAATTGAATGAGTTGAAATCAACAAGAAGTGTAGATATGTATATGTAAGTATATACAAATATACGTATATGTAGAAATATATACAATATGTATATATGTATATATGTATATGCTATATACTATATATATATGGTATATAAATATATACGATATATATATACATATATATATATATATATATATATATATATATA
>NC_068985.1:93768754-93773965 GCF_001194135.2 Octopus bimaculoides | reverse complement strand
GTGTGTGTGTGTGTGTGTGTGTGTGTGTGTGTGTGTGTGTGTGTGTGTGTGTGTGTGTGTGTGAATGTGTATTAAGAAAGAGTTGTTTGGTTGAGGCATTGTATGATATTAAACCATATTATAAGTTTGTTAAAAGGCCAAAACAATACAGAATGGAGGAATTACAGAAGTGAAAACCGAACAGTAGTTAATAGTGTATTTCTCCAATATTTCGGTGTTAGAACAGCTTCATCAGAATACATAGAGTTATGGAGACGTTTTAGAACTGTTTTCTTTGCTTGGATGTGTGGGAACGAATAGACATAAGGAGACAGTTGTTTTTATAGTAATCAGTGTATCTCGTGATCTTCTTTTCTGTTTAATGAATATAGCCGTCTTTATACTAAGGTTGCCTATGTTGCGTTCTATGGTTGTGATAATTATAGTAAAGTCCTGCGCAATTCAATAGGTGTTTGCTAACTAAAGTGTATGCGAGCCTGTGTCCTCTGATACAGATGTGGAGCTTTCTGGTGATGCTGCCCGTGTAGGATACGTCTTATTTGCTACAGACTACTCAGTACATTCTGCAGTACAGATGCTGTCGGTGTTATCACTACAGTGTCGGGGTGAAGGCAAGCGGCTTAGTGGTTAGATTATTTGGTTCACGATCGTAAGGTTGTGAGTTCGATTCCTAAAGGCACGTTGTGGCCTTGAACAAGACACTTTATTTCACGTTGCTCCAGTCCTCTCAGCCAGCAAAAATGAGTTGTACCTGTATTTCAAAAGGCCCGCCTTTTCACATTCTATGTCATCTTAAATCTCTTTGAGAACTACGTTAAGTCTACGCATGTCTACGAAGGGCTCAGCCACTTGCACGCTAATATCACGATCGGGTTCTTTCATTGATCGAATCGACTGGAACCCACATCATCGTAACCGACGGAGCGCCACTTGGACATAGTCGGGCAAAATGTCTGGCAGTATTTCTACTCGATGTTAACTTTCTTAGCACAAAAGCCCAGAGTATTCAACTTTGCCTTTCATTCCTCAGAGATTAATAAAACACACAACAACGAAAGACTGCATGAGTTAATCGAATGCCTTTTCTAATTATTTGCCATGTACCGAAATCAGAAAATAGGTTGGCAAAATCGTTAGAGCGCCGGAAAAAATATCTTTGTGTCATTTGTTACAGTTCATTTCATTTCATTCTGAGTTCTCATTCCACCGATGTCAACTTTTCATTTCAAACTTAAGGGGTCGATAAAATAAGTACCAGTTTATCACTGGAGTCGATGTGATCAACCAACTTCTCCCCTTAAATTGCTGGCCTTGTGCAAATATTTTCAACCATCATTATTATTATTAAGGCGGCGAGCTGACAGGATCGTTAGCACTCCGGATAAAATACTTAGCGGCATTTCGTCCGTCATGGGTCGATGTAATCGACTTATCCCCTCCCCCGAAACTTCAGGCTTTGTACCTAGAGTAGAAAGGACTATTATTAAGGCGGTGACCTAGTAGAATGGTCAGCACACCGGACCAAATGCCTAGTGGTATTTGGTCCGTGTTTTATGTTTTGAATTCAAATTCCACCGTGATCGATTTTGCCTTTCATCCTTCCAGCATCGATAAATTAAGTACCAGTCAAATACTGGGCTCGATTTAATCGTATATCCCTTTCCCCACAAATTTCGGGCCTTGTGCCTATAGTAGAAAGGATTATTATTATTATTATTATTATTATTATCATTATTATTATCATTATTATTTTTATTATTTAAGAGGGTGAGCTGGCAGAATCGTTAGCAAGTCGGGCGAAATGCTTATTGGTATTTCGTCAACCGCAACGTTCTGAGTTCAAGTTCCGCCGTGGTCGACTTTTTCTTTCCTCCTTTCGGGGTCGATAAATTAAGTACCAGCGAAACACTCCGGTCGATATAATCGACTGGTCCTCTCCCTACAAAATGTCAGGCCTTGTGCCTATAGTAGAAAGGATTATTTATTTATTTTTTTGTCATTCCCAGTATGACCATCACCGTGAAGATTTTACTGACCATTCTTACGCCAAGATCCAGCGTTTACAGTATAAACATTACACCTCTTCTTACTTATCTTCCTGCGTAGACAAGAGCTGTAAGGTCTAGCTACGTTTTAGGGAAACATATTCATTGTACGTGAGAGAGAGAGAAAACGAGAGAGCATTTCTGGATGTGTTATAACGCCTTAGAAACATCATTATTGTCATCATAATTAGATTATTATGTATTGTTGCCTAGTTGCTTAATCCTGTAGTTCACCAGCTGCCGAAGTATACAACATTCTCAATCCTGTTTGACATTGCAACAAATTTGAATCAATCAGCAACAGCTAAACCACCACAGCTAATTGTCACAGAAGCCATCATCTGCTTAATCAAGATACGGGGATTTTATAAAGCAAAGTATATTTCGAGTCTTGTCAATTGTAAGCCCTACATTTGTTGGGAGAAAACTTTTGCTGCAGCCCTAAAAGCTATTTCTACCGTCAATGAGCAAATAAATATTCTTTTAAGAACTAGCTCACTGACAGTTCTTCTCAGAGCTTAATACCAGTTGCGATTCCAATGGTTTAAATCTTGTATTCCTGGTTCGATTTCAGCCAACCACAAGCGATTAAGGTTAACGACCGCTAACCAATTAACTCGAAATCCACACATCAAAAAAGGTACTACATCATCAAATAAACAATCTAATTAACAAGTTTTCTTTGAACAAATTCCCGTTTTGTTCTTTCAAGTTTTCTTGGGTTTTACATTCCTAATTTTTGCTGTATGATGTTGTCCGCCATTTTGACAATTCATCTATAGTTGATGTGCTTTATATAACTTTATGCACCATTAGGAGGTTTCAATGCATATACAATTTCTTTTAGTACCTTCAATGAATACAAAGTCCTGTTATAAAGAGTATAAATATTTTAGTTGACACAAGTAATATTATATACACGCAAGGCGGCGCGCCACTATGACCACGGTCCAATGACTAAAGAAAACGGGGTTAAAAGATAAAAGTTTATATATAGAGTAGTTTTATATTAAGCTTGAGTGAGTCTCTTTTGCAATTTGTTGCGTGTATTATCATATTTTATTTATAAGTTTAAAAGAATAATCTAATTTCTTGCAAGAAGCGATTTTATTAGGAACCTCTTTATTATTCATTACAATTTTGGTTACCAATGTCGGTCGAAATTCATTTGTACAGCTTGTAGGTTTGGTTTGCTTTCTATATAAAATGTGACAAGTGCTAATAAAAACTTATATATAGATGAGTCCACAGCTGTTCAATTTTACATCTTTTACTCATTTGGAAAAGTTCAGTTATGGCTAGGCGTCAAACTCACTTCCTTGCCTTTTAAACCAACCAAAAGTACTCTCTCTATGTATCTTTCTGCTTTCTTTATTTTCATGCATTCGCTTTCTTCTTCTTCCTACTGGAGAGCTGCGGCCATGCTGGGGCACCGCTGTTAACTTTGCAACAGTTGTACTACTTGAAACCTGCTCTGATATATGGCATTTGGTGAATGAGGTAGTTTGATGTTGTTTGACCTCATCTGTATTTTTCATGCTGCGGGGTAGGTTCTTTGACAGAAGGAGAGCCTGTTCCCTTTTGAATCCACTCCATGAAGGTCTCTGAAGCTTTTTGAGAGAATATTGAAAAGCTGTGGGCCCTTGAAACCCAAGCTTACACAGTACCTGGCCCTGTTTTCTAACGGCAATACAGGAATCTGTAACTCTTAATGCCAAAATTTGGTACAAGTCCTTTCAGGATTTTCCAGATGTATATCCTAGCATATTTTCCCGTCTTCTTTCTATAGAGTAGAATCTTAACTTTTTTTGCACAAGGCCAACAATTTCGGGGGTAGGGGTCAGTCGATTGCATAGACCCAAATACCCAGCTGGTACTTATTTTATCGACCCCGAAAAGATGAGAAGCAAAAGCTAACCTCCACTAAATTTGAACTCAGATCGTAAAGATGGACGACATACCGCCAAGCATTTTAATCGGCATGCTAACGATTCTGCCAGTTCGCTGACTCATTTTCCCTGTAGATATTGATCTAGAGATGAAGCTGAATATCAACAGCGTCATTCATAATTGTTTAAGATAAACATTCAAAGACCCAGGGTTCCGTTTTCATTCTGGCGCGACATGATGATCTCATATCAAGGTAAACAGCGCATGACCTTGCAGGTGAGGCCCAGTTAGGATTTTCTTCAGATTGAGTAGGCCATCCCGTTCAAAAGGTCGTTGAATAAGGTTTCTTTAAGGATGATGAACAAAACACCGATGTTTCCAGAGGTGAATTATTCAAACCCCAAAGAATTCCTCTCAGCACATGGCTATGTTGCTACCAGCACAGCATAGTATGCGACAAGGTTAATTACACACCGTCTGGCAGGATTCTATACAGTTATCTGCGTAATTCCACGCAAAAATGAATCGAAACGAGGATGAAGAAAATGATAATTGCGTAAGATGACGACGAATGAGATTCGAGCCCAGAACTGTCAGGTTGTAAGCGAACGCGATAAACATTGGTCCCTACAGCGCTCGCATGTACACAATTCTATACAAAATAATCAATTACGCTGCTTGAATATAGTTATTAGAATTTATAATTAATGTTTCTATACTGAGTATTACTGTTATGTAGCTTATCTATTCTAGCCATCGTTTCTTACTTCTTTTTGTAGTATATCTGTTATGATAAATATTATAACAGATTTTATGGATTACGGTAACCAGACGAATACAATAGTGATTTATATACGTACATTCACTGCAATAATTATAATTATACTAATTAACTGTGAATTAGCCATTACTATGATAATAACTATTATTACTGAGAAGACATATTCAATAATTTACTTTGATATTATTAGTAATCACATACTTAAAAGTATGAATATCTTCCTTTGGGCAACTCTGTAGACTGCACTAACAATAGCTTTAATGCCAAAGCATACGTTAACCATTAGACATTTTCAATGACTGTAATAATATATATTATGTAGTTATATAATTAAGTAGGTATTATACTTGCATCGAGTTGTCTATGGTAGAATATATCATATTTCATATGTATTATAGATGGAATAAATACTTTATGTAATAAATCTCTTTTTTTAACACTTTTTTTTCTCCGATTTATTTTTCATCTTTTTTTTTTTTTTTTTTTTTTTTTTTT
>NC_068985.1:93765357-93768208 GCF_001194135.2 Octopus bimaculoides | reverse complement strand
CTCCAATATGCTTCAGCCATTTTTTGACAAGGAAATAATAATTTTATCACCGCCAGAATCGTTTGAGAATCGTTTGTTTACGTAGTCAGCACTTAATGTATTCGGCTGAATGGACGTCAGTGATTGGTTGAAATTACAGAAATACGACAACTTTAACATGAAATAAATTGCAATATAATAATTTTTCTTAAGAAGACTAAGAGAAAAAGATGTTTTATATGACACATTCTACCAGTGTCTCAAGTTTCAAAGTGTTTCGTTAAGAAAATACTGGTGCCCCCGTTTTGAACTAGATCCGAATTCCGTTACGAATTCCGTTACGAGTTCGAATTCCGCCGAGGTCTACTTTGCCTTTCATCCTTTGGGGGGTCGATAAATTAAGTACCAGTTGCGTACTGGAGTCGATCTGATCACCTGGCCCCCTTCCCCCAAAATTTCCGTCCTTGTGCCTAGAGTAGGAATGAATATATTATTTCTAAAAATATTTAGACATTATACAATGTGTGTATATATATATATCTATATAGATATATATGTATACGTATGTATCTACAGTATGTATTTTATGCACCACATAGCTTGAATCAGAAGAAATTAAATATATTGAATTAATGCAGAAGTTTCTTCTATTACCCACAGCGAAGCTTCGTAATATTTATAAAATATAAAATATAAAATTTCTATTTTAAATTCTCATAATTCTTTATAAAAATCGAACTCTTTGTATTGTTCTAAGAATCAATTCTTCTTAGCACTTCGTCGTATTCTTTGCGACTTATAAACTCTAGTATTCTTCTATCTTTTTCTTTCCGATAACCCTTTGCTATTAAATATTTGGAGATTATTTTATATATATTTTTTTTCTAGTTTTTATGTTTTTTGTTTGGGTTTTGATATTTCCATTGGAGTACATTTGATGAGGAAATTAGAGTCTTCTGTAATTACAGTAAATGCTGCACAGCTTATTTCGCTTAGTCCGGTGATATTGATGTTTGTGTCTGCATTAAGTCTGCGACGGCTATGTTTGTGTGTCATTGTTTATGTATTATTATTTTATTATCATTTTTATTCTTAATTTCATTGAGAGGGATGGGGAGAGGAAGAGAAAGAGAGATAGAGAGAGAGAAGGTGAGGAAGAGAAAGATAGAGTGAGAGAGCAGTGCATACCATCAAAATGACGCTGGGGCACAAATATGCAAAACCCAATATACCCATCATGACTACCCGTCTGATTAGGTTACACTAGGAACATGCATCACAACCTTATGTGCACGACATGGTGATCTCATATCAAGGTAAACAGCGCATGACCTTGCAGGTGAGGCCCAGTTAGAATTTTCTTCAGTTTGAGTAGACCATCCCGTTCAAAAGGTCCCTGAATAAGGGTTCTTTAAGGATGATGAACAAAACACCGATGTTTCCTGAGGTGAACTATTCAAAATCCAAAGAATTCCTCTCAACACATGGCTATGTTGCTCCCCCCCCCCCACTCATGCCCGTAACCAGAGATGCACATATTCCCAGCTAATAAGGGCAGCGAGCTGGAAGAAACGTTAGCACGCCGGGCGAAATACTTAGCGCTATTTCGTCTGCCGTTACGTTCTGAGCTCAAATTCCACTGAGGTCGACTTTGCCTATCATTATTTTCGGGGTCGATTAAATAAGTACCAGTTACGCACTGAGCTCGATGTAATCCACTTAATCCCTTTATCTGTTTTTGTTTGTCCCCTCTCTTTTAGCCCCCCTCCCCCGTGGGTAATAAAGAAATAAATAAGGGACATGCTCAGCTTGTTATGGTCAAGCAACTGACAATCAAATCTATGTTATGGAGCAGAATATTTGCTGTAGCCTATCTTTGTATACTAAGACAAAACAATGTACATGATAGCACTTCCAATCCGTTAAGACCAGAAGCCATGAGAGCCACTGCCGGCTATTGGATCAGGTTATTAGTAGCATTTCCTCCGGCTTTTTATGTTCCGAGTTCAAATCCCGCTGAGGTCGACTTTACCTTCTATCCTTTCGAGGTAGATACAGTAAATACAAGTTGAGTTTTAGGGACTATAAGATTGACTTCCCTTCCCTTCAAAACTGTTGGCTTTGAACCAAAACTGTAAAAATTCATTAAGAAAGCGAGATAGAAGAATCGTTAGGGCGTCGGATGCAATGCTTAGCGGCATTCTTCCGGTTTCTTCCATTCTGAGTTCAACTACCGCCGAGGGCAAATTTGTCTTTCATATCGATACCACTTTCGCTTTAAACTGTGGCATATAATTAAATCTATTATTGTAATACAACGATATAGCAGCAGTGAATATTGGACTGAAGATCTATGTCGTAAAAGCTATTATTACACTCGTGCAATCATTTCGTTTCAAAGACTAATATGCATATTATATGAAGGGTTGCATCTTAGGAGATTTGGTGAAGCGTCGAATGGAATACTTTGCTGTATCTAGTCAAGCCATTCTACGTTCTGATTTCGAATACCACCGATGTATCCGCTGCCTTTCATCTTTGTGGCGTTGATAAAATAATAACCAGATAGCAACTGGGAGTCGATAGTAATCAGCGATAAAAAGAATTTCTCAAGACATGCGCCCATCTTCGAGAGAAAGAAAGAGTGATAGACAGAGACAGATTATACACACACACACACATACACACACACACACAAACATATATATATACTGGTACATGTAATCTGTCTCTATATAGCTATCTATATATGCATGTCTATCAATCTATCTATTTATCTATCTATCTGTGTATATATGTGAGTGTGTGTGTGTATGTATGTATGTATTATGTACGTATATATATATATATATATATATATATATATATATAT
>NC_068985.1:93761627-93764839 GCF_001194135.2 Octopus bimaculoides | reverse complement strand
ATATATATATATATATATATATACATTACATACATATATATACACGTGTGTGTGTGTGTGTGTGGCATGCGTGTGTTTATGTGTGTGTTAGAATTTGAGGAAAGCTTCATTAAATTACAGAGAGTAAATACGGAGCACGAATCTCAACTGATTCAACCATGTCATTCAATTTATCTTGGGTTAGATTTGAATTGAAATAAACAGTAATTTGCTGACTACATTTTTTTTTTGTTTTTTGTTTTTTTTTTTGCTACAGTTACTGTTAATTCTCTGTAAGCTTCGTTACATTGTGTGAAAACTTTTCAAAGTATTTTGCTCTTGTAAAGGAGAAACTGAAGTAAATCAATATGAAAGCTCTTTTAACTACTCGCCAGAAATAACCAAGTCTCTTTAAACAAATTCCAACTTCCAAGGCAGCGTTATTTGAGTAATGTCGAGAGGTTATTGTAGTATCCGTCAACATTTCTAAACAAATAATTAAAAATTTAATTATTTCGTATGACACAGCTTCAACAACGTCATTAAGATTTGTCGGGAGTTGTTTCAGTGAAGCAATTTATTGAAATAATGAATTTGTTTAAAAGGAATATGATTGCAGAATTAAAAGAAAACCAAGAAAAATAAATGCAGTGTCTTTTAAAAGTAGCATTCAATTTCACGAATGTAGCCGTTTAAGAAAATACTTGAACAATATCACAAAGCATTTAATTCGTTTCTTCTCAATGTTGAGATTTATAACAGCTCACAAAATTTTCATTTAAGTAAATGAGAAATGTTATCACTGCCTTTCATGTGTAAATGATGGTTTTTGTTTCGTAGCTTTCAAACCAGAAATCTCATTGTTTATGAATAAGTACCTGGAGCTGTCGGGCTGCAAAATGGACAGGGCGCCAAAATGACGGTACTTTGAAGAGTTAATGAAGCGTTGGGTTTGATTTATCGAGATAAATATGGAGCCTCTACATGAGTACTGTGTCAACTTGGAATAACTGAAATCTACCTAAAATCAACACTAACTTCTTAAAATATACAGACGGGAGTGGCTGTGTGGTAAGTAGCTTGCTTACCAACCACATGGTTCCGGGTTCATTCTCACTGCGTGGCACCTTGGGCAAGTGTCTTCTACTATAGAGGGGACAAACAAGGACAGACAAAGGGATTAAGTCCATTACATCGACCCCAGTGCGTAACTGGTACTTAATTTATCGACCCCGAAAGGATGAAAGGCATTTCGCCCGGCGTGCTAACGTTTCTGCCAACTTGTCGCCTTTTTACAGTTTCCTTCAACCAAATCTACTCGCAAGGTTGTGGTCGGCCTGAGGCTATAGCAGGAGACACTTGGTGAAGGTGTGACTCAGTGGGGTTGAACCCAGGACTATGTAGTTAGCAAACAAGCTTCTTACCAAACAGCCACACCTGCACCTATATTTGAATTCTGGCCACAGTTGTTATTCATACGTCTATTCATAGTCCAGCCTATGCCTACTGTTTGCTCATCTGCTAAATGAATTAGAATCGACCACTTAAAGTCCAACCCATCTACCACCCGTTACACAGCTTTTAATCTCCTTTCTGACCACATTTTACTAAATAGTTGCTCTTCATAAATATTTCATGACAATCTACCCTCACGTATCCACACCGCACAACCTTGGCTATCAACCCTATACCCAACAACACTCGTCTACCTTTCCTTCTTCATCTACAGCCCATCACTTCCAAGCTCTTAACTCCTCCCAATCACTAAACTTTTCAATTACAACCACCACCACAACCACCGCTGCCACCACCACCACCACCACCGCCGCCTCCACCACCGCCTCTGTATTCTTTCAAGAAAATTTCGTTTCCTACAAATATAGTCTGATTCTCATGAAATATTCACTTAGTCTGAAGAATCACAAGATGAAAGTACACGTCACCCGTTTATATTGATTTATTCCCTGAAATAATTGTTAAATTTATAGACAGGCTAGATTCTTTGTCTTAAATGTATGCATACGATGTACTCAAACTTTTTCGTTTACACGTACACACTCACAAACACATACATACATCTATACATCACACATATCCCTCCACACACGTGTGCGTTGGTGCGTATTATCGTACACACAGATGCGCAGATGTATACACATATGAATATATATACATATATCTTGATAATACTAAAACTATGGGGATGGTTATGTGTAACTGAAATATATCAGAAATAGTACATTCTATCTTACTCTTTTTGAATATTTATTTTCATTACATACCTTCGGCAAAGCAATACAAATTTTTGTGACAATTGGACCTCTATTTAAACGATTAAACACAATTTTTGTTATTTCTTGACGTCAACACACACATATAATGAATGTCATGGCGTGTCAATCAACACAGACACACGTCCGCTATCTGTAACGTATATAACATAGTCTTTGCGCTCTCTAAGACAGAAAAAACCGTCAACTTTTTCACGAACACAATATTTTAATCATTTAGAAATATTTTTAAGTGTATGTGAATTCATCATCTGGAGTTGGTTAATTCCCTTAAAGAACTTTATTTATTTACTTTTGTCTTAAAGTGAAAAAGAGGAGAAAGTGAAAGATGTATTACGGGTATGTGAAATGGACGTGTGTGTGTGAATGAGAGAGAGAGAGGAGAGAGAGAGAAAGAAAGATAGAGTGAGTGAAGGGGTCTGTTGTCATGTATACGTACATACATCAATACGTATACGTGCATCCTTTTTGTATGTACGTGTGCATGTGTGTGTGAGAGAGAGAGTTTGTGTGTGTGTGTGTGTGTGTGTGTGTGAGTGAGTGAATGTGTGTGTTCTTATGTATGTGTAAGTGGCACACTCTTTCTCTCTCTCCCTCTCTCTCTCCCTCTCTCTCTCTCTCACACATATACACACACACGTGCATTTCATACACACGTCCATACATCTTTCACTTTCTCCTCTCTTTCGCTTTAAAACAAAAGTAACAGGTGATTTTCAGGATAAAAATTGTTAAAAAGAGCTTCTACTCATGTAAATTGATAACTATTGTTTGGATAGTTCCAATTAAACAAGCCCAGAAGTTAGATTAAATATATATACGTGCATAAATACTGTGAATTCCCATTCTACAAAATGGCGAACAATTCAGTGAATACTTTACCGAGCAACGCTGGGTACATGACGTCCTGTGCCCACATATGCACATATATATATATATATA
>NC_068985.1:93760890-93761593 GCF_001194135.2 Octopus bimaculoides | reverse complement strand
CGTATAGATGTAAGTATGTATATATGCGTATGTATATATGCACACACACACACATATATATATATATATATTATTTATATTGTTATATGACTGAACGCCACGCATCCTCTTCCAAGTAAGTTTTATCTTAATAATTCTGATGCGCACTCTCTACGATCTTTTTACTCTTTTGTTTTTCTCTCTCTTATTCTTTTCCCTCACCTTCTCCCACTATTCTATCCTATTACTCTGTCACTCTCTCTCCCTCACTCCTCCCTTGCTTACGTGGATCCCACGTGACCATCGGCCATATTTCTTTCTTTCCCTCCGTTGTAGCTGGGACAAGAAAGACGTGTTCTTGTTTGTCTCCTGTCCTAGCTTGATTTACGCGTTCGCCACCACAACCTCGTTTAGGCTTAGCAGCCCTTCCTGTTTGTTTTCACTGTACTATTTGTGTTACCAATTTTGACCCTACGCAAAATCCCTAAATTTTATTTAATTTCCTTTGCGAGAGCAACTGTTTTATCGAAAGCGTATATTGTTGTTAAATGCTCGAAATACGAGACTAGAAAAACAGCCAACAATTCATGAAGGGTCGTTCTTTATGTTGTTTGTTTTGTTTTCCATTTGTGTCTTTCGTTGTTCGTTGTTCCATGTACTCGTGCTTCGTACTTTTTCGTTGTACACGTTTCATGACGTCTTGTGCCCACATATACATATATAT
>NC_068985.1:93759080-93760274 GCF_001194135.2 Octopus bimaculoides | reverse complement strand
TACCCCTTATCAGACGGGTAGTCGTGATGGGTATAATGGGCTTCGTATATTTTACCCCAGTGTCACTTTGATGGCATGCACTGCTCTCTCACTTAATAATAATAATAATAAATGGCAAGCTTATGTGTTTGTTAACTTGTTACTTTATCTCCTCCAAAACTATCCAACAGACCTTGATGAAACTTGACAGATGTGGGTGGCTTATGCCATTGCGTTCTTTCACGCACTTGGAATTTTTTTAAAAATCGATTTTTGATCAGCATTGATTTTTCAAAAATCGTAAAATTTCGGCATTTTTCGCACTAGCCATCGTGACATTAATTTTACGAAAATTGCCGAAAAACGTTTCATGGGTATAAAAAGACAGCTTATTAGCATTTGCTAATTCTTCATTTCAATACGAATTGTTTTGATTTGCTCAAACTTATTATTTCAATTAGTTGTTTTAATTCCATAGCGTTTCAGATTTTGATCAGGTAAGAGCATTTTACTTCTCAAGCAAAATTTAGGCATTTTTGCGCATTAGCTAACGTGACTTGAATTTGACGAAATCTGACCCAAAGCGTAAAATTTCGCCATTTTACGCACATATATGTATGTACATGTGTGAGTGTGTGTGAGCGTGTGGGTCTGTTCAAATTTTGACGATTAAAAATGATAAAAATATACATGCTCATCCTGTTTTTTCTTCCGCACATGAATGTGTGTTTGTGTGTGTGTGTGCGTGTGTGGGTGTGTGTGTGTGTGTGTGTGCGCACACACACACACACACACACACACACACATTATGCAATTATTGTATTTTGAGGGAATTCGTATTCAGTTTTTAAAGGTTGTTTTCAGCAACTTAACACCAGTGGTAAATAAATTCATCCAGATAGCTGCATTAGTAAGACCAACTTGAAACCGCATCCAGCCATTTCGATATCTGTTATGTTGTGTAAACAAACTGAGATGTAATCGCAAAGAAGAATTTGTCCACAGCAAGAAAAACTATTTCACGACTTATGAAGAATATTCTCCCTTATATTTGGAACGAGTTCTCTCCCCTGTATAACGAAGAGTATTCTCCCTTGAATATTTCATCATTGAGTTTTAGTGATTCAATTTTAGTTTGTAGTAGCAGTAGTACTACTAATAGTAGTCTGGGAGATGGTGGTGGTGGTGGTGGTGGTGGTGGTAGTGGTGGTGGAG
>NC_068985.1:93751878-93758980 GCF_001194135.2 Octopus bimaculoides | reverse complement strand
ATATATATATATATATATATATATATATATATATATATATACCAGAATAAAGATGTATGTATGTGTATATCTATATATCCATAGACATAGATCTACAGAAATAGAATAATCCATTTGTAAACCAATTTATTCTCCTTTTAAACTGTCTGTATTGACTATTTACCAAAGCCGACCGTCACTGGCAGCTTTGAAGCCTACTCTTCGCTATATCTGTTGTCATTTACGTGATTTAGTCATTTGGTTATTATTGTGTTTTGAGCGCCCTTTTAAAGCAAATATCTGATCGTTTATAAGAGTGTGACATCAAACACAATGCATGACTAACTGTATTACTGGAATTATATTTAGCCTTTAAGTGCTACCGTCTTAAGAGTAGGTTTTTCCTGTTAGTGAATTGAATAATTCTTCGCAATCTTGGTATTGAAGGCGCGTGGATAAGTGGTAACGGTATTCGACTCAGCAAGGTACTTTATTTCATATTGTTCCACTTCACTCACTCGGTTGGAATCAGTTGTACCTGTATTTTGAAGGGCGAGCTTTGTCGCGTTCTGTGATGCGTTGAATCTCTCTGAGGGCTACGTTAAGGGTACGGATGTCGTGTGTGGAATGTTCAGCCATTTACACTTTGATTTCATGTGCAAGCTGTCCCGTTGATCGGATCCACTGGATCACTCGTCGCCGTCACCGACGGAATGCAAGGAAATGTTGGTACAAAATCTGAAATTAAAGAAAAAGTACAAATCGATTACATCGAACACTACTCAATGCTCTACGTCTAATAGACTTTTCTGAATTTTTTTCTGTCTTTTTAATCGACCCCGAAAGGATGATAAACAAAGACTGACTTCTGCGGTATTTGAACTTAGTACGATAAGACAGACAAAATGTCGCTAAACAACTTGTCCCGCATGCTAACGGTTCTGCCAGTGCACCGCCTTAATAATAAATATACGAGCATGACATATAGACATTCTTTTCCACTCTAGGTACAAGGCCCGAAATTTGGGGGGAGGGGCCAGTAGATTAGATCGACCGCAGTACGTAACTGGTACTTAATTGATCGATGCCGAAAGGATAAAAGACAAAGTCGACCTCGGCGGCATTTGAACTCAGAACGTAAAGACAGACGAAATACCGCCAAGTATTTCACCCGGCGTACTAATGATTCTGCCAGCTCGCCGCCTTAGTCCCAACTATAAATATTGTTTTAACTTTATAATTCGTAACTTTCCATGCCATAGAAACTAAACAGAGAAAGTCTCTCCACTGATTCCAATCGAATAAAACTTGTGAACCCATCTTCATCACTGACACGGCTGATAGCTGGAGCCGTTTCCAACGTGAGATCAATTGTTCGATTTATATTCACAAATCAGGAATGTGAGAATAATTTCTGGATTTTGCATCTTATCTTTTATCTTTAATTTGTTTCAGTCATTAGATTGCGGCCATGCTGGAACAGTCTTTAAGAATTTTTAGTCGAATGAATCGACCCCAGCACTTTCTTTAAGCCTGGTACTTGTTCTATCGGTCATTTGTGGTACAATTAAGTTAAAGTGACGTCAACAAACCAACAGCAGTTGTCAGGCAGTGGGGAAAGGACATACACAGGCATAAAGACTCATACATACATATGTATATACGACGGGCTTCTTTCAGTTTCCGTCAACCAAATCAATTCATAAGGCGTTGGTTGACCAGGGGATATAGCAGAAGACACTCACCCGAGGTGCAACGCAGTGGGACTGAAACCAGAATCATGTGGTCGGGAAGCTTGCTACTTACCACACATCCACAACTGCACCTTGTGCTACATGAATACAAAATATGAGTAAATTTACAAATACAAACATTTTTAGGTTTATAAATGTAATTAACAACGAATAATAATAACAAGAGCACTCAGAGAGCCTAAACCTCCGCCAAGACAACACCAATGTCCTCTCAATGATTAGCCAGAGATGATTTTTTAAAATGAGAATATCTGAAATAAACTCGAATGATCTCACAAACGAGAATTCTTAAAATGAACACGACCGCTCTCAAAAATTAAGAAAAAAAAAACAGGTAAAATAATCCAGAATCCTTGTCCGGCACCGGGTCTCTCCCAAAATCTAATCAGTTCGTGCCAGCCACAAGGCCAAACATCACTGGATGTTTCATCCGAATCCATCCAGAGGTTCTTGAGATATCTTGTCCACAGACAAACAAACAAACAAATAAACACGACTGAAAACAATTCCACCGCCTTCGTTAAGGCGGAGGTAATAAATTCCTTCAGAGATTTTGTGAAGCCAGGTCCTATAGTCAAGCAGTAATACATCCGATCCAACCGAATTTTTAAATGATGCAAGCGGAATAATAACCATTTGCAACCCGTTAACGACCTTTCCAAGATGATCTCTTTTTGGAGGGCCAAACTTGAGCCTGGGCTCATTAGCAAGATTTTCAGTCCAGCGACCAATGATAGAAAGCATAGTCTTGTTTCTTCAGATGTGACGCTGTAGGCCCACGATCTTGTCTCAGTTAATTCTATGTTCCTTTAGATGTTTATCACCTAGATTTCTGCAATAGAAGACAACATGACGGTGACACCGTCCTCATATGCAGACTTGACTCATATCTTTGTTCAAGTGGAATGTCCCTCGATAAATCCTGTTGCTGCAGTAAATGCACAAAAGCTGTAAAAGGGTTGCGCCTTCAACCCTATAAAAGGGTTGAAAACTGAGGCATAGCGACGAATGATTCTAACAGGTGGCCATTTGCTGTTGTACATATTTTATTATATTTAAGTAGAGAGTGTTGTGAACTGGTTATAGATTATACTATTTTCTGTGTTACAGATTGAATAGATCTGTCGAAGATCAAAATAAATATTATACAGAATAAAATTGGCTTTTGTTCAATCTATAAAATAAAACAAATATAACATAATGCAGTCAGGCAATTTTATTCAATTTTGTTAGCTGTCTGTTCTACTTGACCTGTCTGGGTCGGCCATTTTGTGACTGTTTTCTCTGACCCGCTTCTTCTTTCTCTCCTACGATGTTTGTTATCAGAGCAACATTGCGTGTGGACGTATCACTACTGGCATCAGCCATCTTGTGACAAGATTTAAATTCATGGCAATAACATTTACAACAGCGTTGACGGAGTTATTCAAGAAAACAGAAACCCATCATGTGTTCAATGTTTTGTAAATAGTGAAAACAATCAATACAATTTTTGTTTTTAGTACACCCGTGCATCTTAACGAAAATTAATTATATACAGGATGCGGTGAATAAACTATCGTCTAAATTATGCTAAAATTAAAATAACACTGACATCTCATTTTAACAGATATATTTACCAAAATTGCATAAAAACAACTTGAAATACTAAAAAGTAAATTTATTCAATAAAATTGCCATTGGCTTCAACCACGGCCTCCTGACGACTTTGGGAATCTCTCGCAATTCTTCTGAATGGTTTCCTTGTTTAAGTTGGTGAATGTTGCCATAATCCTTGCTTTCAGTTCGTCTTTGGTGTTACAAGGAGTTTGTTGGTCTCTCGCTCAACTGCGCCCCACACATAATAATCAAAGGAGTTGCAGTCTGGGGAGATAAGTGGCCAGATGTTAGGGGTGATGTGATGCTAAAATTCCAGAAAGGCTCAACTGTAAATGTTGATGTGAAATTTTGGCACAAAGCCAGCAATTTGGGGAGAGGGGCTAAGTCGATCGGATCGACCCTAGTACAAAACTGGTAATTAATTTATCGACCCCGAAAGGATGAAAAGTAAAGTCGACCTCGGCGGAATTTGAACTCAGAACATAAAGACAGACGAAATACCGCTAAGCCTTTCGCCCGGCGTGCTAACGTTTCTGCCAACTCGCCGCTTTAGTCCCATCTATAAATATTCTCTTCTACTCTAGGCACAAGGTCCGAAATTTTTGGGGAGGGTGCCAATCGATTAGATGGACCCCAGTATGCAATTGGTACTTAATTTATCGACCCCGAAAAAGGATGAAAGGTAAAGTCGACCTCGGCGGTATTTGAACTCAGAACGTAAAAACAGACAAAATACCGCTAAGCATTTCACCCAGTGTGCTAACGTTTCTTATTTCTTTATTGCCCACAAGGAGCTACACATAGAGGGGACAAACAAGGACAGACAAAGGGATTAAGTCCATTACATCGACCCCAGTGCGTAACTGGTACTTAATTTATCGACCCCGAAAGGATGAAAGGCAAAGTCGACCTCGGCGGAATTTGAACTTCTTTTTCCACCGAAGTCGACTCTGCCTTTCATCCCTTCGGGGTCGATAAAATAAGTACCAGTTACGCACTGGAGTCGATGTAATCGACTTAACTACTCCTGGGTATGAATAAAACAAACTGCAATCCTCTGCCAAGCAATGTTGAGTTAGTGTGGCAGAGTAGGCTCATCAAACCAGTATGATCTCAAAGTCACGGCCTACACATCAGACCGTGGTTGGTGGACAGAACATGCTGAAGACTTCGTCCTGCAGTGGACTGAATATGGGCAATCCAATCCAATCGCAACTGAAAGAGCAATAAGCAATGCAAATTCATTTACATCATCTTTACAATCAGTGCATCTTGTTTATATCAACTGCGAAACAAAATCGTCCATGTTTCTTTAGTCCTAATGATTTTTGTACATGTTGGAGAGAAGATCGTTCCACAGATTTTTAGTATCCAAAACAAGCAGCAGAAAAATCGACTTTGGAACTGCAGTTTGTCGTAGCTGTCATAATAGGGAATGTAAAAAAAGATACAACTAAAAATTATCTCTTTTCCTTCGGGTTCATGACGAAAAGAAGTGTGTGCGTGTGTGTGTTTATCTCCAATATTTTCAAGAATATTATCTTGGGACAAAAGTAATTTTGAATTGTGGTTAATAGATATCTTGTAAAATGCTATGGTTACACATTCATTAAAAATAACTTTTTTGCAACAAATAAAGTAGTATATGATGTGAAGTAGACGAAAAATAATATGCTATCAAATAAATCGATTTCTAAAATCCTTATCTAATAAGATTATTCTATTGTCGTTTACAATTGTTCCACGCAATGATAATGGTTTCAAATTGCACCCTCACAAGGCCAGCAATTTTGGGAGAGGAAAGGGAAGGGGAAAGTAGATTACATGGATCCCAGTACACAACGGGTAAAATAACATTTTATCGACCTCGAAAGGATGAAAGGCAGAATCAAACTCGGTGGAATTTGAACTCGGAACGTAAGGACAGACGCAATACCGTTAAGTATTTTCCACGGCATGCTAACGTTTCTGCTATCCCGCCTCCTTAGCTTACACATGGTAATATTGGAAGTTCTCAGTACGTCGCAGTATGAAATTAGAAGGTAGACGTGTACATCTATTAATATGTCTCGCTATAAAATTAAAAGGTAGTCTTTCACGTCTATCAATGTATTAAAGAGCTTCTTCTGTAAAAGCAAGTTGTCGATATAAGATCAAGTCTTCGGTAAGAAAATCACAGAAAGCTAACGAATACACGTCATTCAGAAAAGAAATGAAATGTCCTCTAAACAATGAAATTATTCAAGAGAGTAGAAACCCATGGTTGTTCAATGTTTTGTTAATAATGAAAAATCAAAGCTACGCTAACTTATCGATTATTCAAGAACAATTAATAATACACTGACTTCTATTCATTTCCTGTGTCATCGATTGATAATCTTTATTCAAATATTGCGTAAAAATTCAATTCTCTATTTTCGATCTTCGTTATTCTTATCAACAGGTTCCATACTTTCTTCGGAGTACCGTGTGACAACATTTAAAGCACTGAGAAACCTTTCCAAATACATCAGACTTTCTTATGAATTTATCAACATCGTATTTATGTTCCAACGAATTATGAATTCTTTCATCTTAAATCAGAATTTTAGGAAAACCTCTATATCTCGATAACATTATAATTTGCGGCAAGAGGCAACACAAAAATGAGAGCTGGTCCAATTTCATAAAAGCACTTAACATCTTTGATGTTCAGTTTAATAATAAACATGTCAATACTCTTCAAAATAAACCATTGTTTCGGTTCCATTATAAAAGGTGATACACTTAGATCAAAATTCCAAAAGGTGTGAGCTATTAACGAAGTTTTAGACTCCATCAAACTTAGCTTCACTTAATCGCCTCATTGATTTCTTTGCATACGTTATAAAATAGATACTTAATTGTAGTATATTATTCCCAAATCTCACAGATCTTCATTCTTAATTATCAAATTCAAATTTCCATGGAACTTCCAAAATCGCCAGTCGTCCATGAGCCAAATTTCAGCGAACAATTCCATTACTACTTCAAAGAGTTGCACTGCAAACTGCAATGAGAGATGCATTTTTCCAAAATGGATATTTCCGAGCCTTTGACACTCAATCTTTATCTTCTGCTGGGAGAATATGATATACGATCAATAATTAAACTAGAAGATTTTGCAATTATAAGAGTTTTGTTATCGAAAATAGCGAGGTTTCTAACTTCTTGATCATTCTTGCCCAACCTTCGCTGATAGACGTTCCACTTTCAGCAGCATTCTTTCAGTCGACATTATATAAATAAAAGTGATAAATTCATACGATCATGATTTGAATTAATTTCTATGAAAATATTAGTTATAGACCTTGGAGAAAAAACAAGGTATCTCATATTCGTTATCGAAATACGTAGGAAGGCATTATTGATTCTAGAGTTACATAATCAGTTATGCCATCCAAAGGTAATATAGATTATTCATTATTATGTAGTTTGTTCGTGATTTTAAACCACATATGAATACGTTATTCCAGAGGTTTTGAGACCTTTTCGGTAGAGACGTTTATTAATTTCAAAGAAGTTCAAAACTCCGATCTCCTTAGGGGCCGTTTTTATGCCCAGTTTTGTCAAATAGTTGGTTATCTTCTAGTGTAGCTTCGGGGCGACCAAAGCCTTGTGAGAGAATTTGGCGGACAAAAACTGAATGAGCGTAAAACTAATAAACCTGCTTGTTCATACACCTGTCTTTGTCTTCTGTTTTTCTGTATAATTCAACGATACACACACACACACACACACACACACACACA
>NC_068985.1:93749840-93751594 GCF_001194135.2 Octopus bimaculoides | reverse complement strand
AAAGTCATTAAGAGATTGAGAGAGAAAGAACGAGAAAGATAAAGAATATGAGTAGCGAGGAGTGTGTTTAGGAACCAGATGGGAGTGCAGTTCTATGGGTATGTGGGGGAGGATGCGGGTGCAACGGAGGGGGGGGAGCAAGAGGAAAGACAGGAGGTATGTAGAGGGTGTGGGAGATGAGGGTGAGATGCTTTTAGAAGGAAGGAAGGAAGGAAGTTTTGAATTAAAATAACCAAAATCGGATGCTGACCGCCGTGTGTAAGAGTCATACAAGATATATTGATGTTATAAACAAGGTATGCTGACATTGTCGGCTAATTTCTTATACCTCAAAACAGATTCAAACTGTATATTATTATTATTATTATTTTATGTTTGACTTTTGTTTTGCATTTGTACAAGTTGGATCCAAGTCTCACCCAGAGACCTCAAGAGACAACAAGTTAGAAGTTCATGTAGGTGTTATGCCTAGGGTACCATATATTTGGATTTGTACAGTTTTGTTCAAGTGAATGTTTAAGAAACCATAAGAAAATTATGTGTTTGCTTTAAAATTTGAGATCACATAGACAGTATTTTACGTAGGAAATGGGCAGTTCCAATGAGCACTATCTTTTGAACTTCAGCCATTTTGGGGTTTCCTGGTATCTGAGCTACGTAGTAATCAGCCCGTTTCTCTGTCATTCCCAGGCATCTATAACAATAGGTATTGTTTTCGTCTTCAGATTCCACATTTTGCTAATTTCTATTTCAAGATCTTTATATTTGCTCAGTTATTATTATTATTATTATTATTATTATTATTATTATTATTATTATTATTATTATTCAAATAAAGTGACTGTTTTCCTTAAGTCGATACCGGATCAACTGACAACGCATATTTCTCGTTTATAAACGAAAAAAACATTTAACACTGTATGTATTTGTACGTACGTACGTTCGTACTTAGGTATGTATGTATGTATGTATGTATGTATGTAGGTATATTTGTATGTATGTATGTATGTACGTAATTTGTATATGAGGATGCTTATTTCTTGCTTTTCTTTTTCGTCTTTCAGTTTATTTATTCCTGTAGTTATTTAATTTGTTTGGCTGTTTTGTTTCGGTTTTAATTTTCTTCAGATACCACAGATATCTTGATATGATGACGTTGCTGACATTTTTTTTTTTTTTTTTTTGCTATTGGCCTTGTTGGTATTATTTTCCTTAGCTGCATCACCATCACCATCATCAACATCATCATTATTTATTTTGTTTGTATTTTGTTTTGTTCCTAAACATCATCATCATCATCATCATCATCATCATCATCAGTAGCAGCATCGAGATACATCCTTCCGGGTTTCCTGCTTGGCATTCGGTGTTTCTCATTGATGTCATTCCCTAATGAAGCAATCTATCTATTGACAGGAAAACCTACTCCAAATTATTTCAATCGCATCTTTTGTGTTGAGTTTGCAACAACAATCAAATTTTCTTTCCTAGCGTTTCTTCGTCGACTATTGAAGTGGATTCTGATCGTTTCTTATTCAAGTTCGTGCTGTATTCTGATGGAATGTTCAAAGAAAGTGTGTCTCTAATACAATTTATCAGTTGTTACAATGGAAATTGCTAATGTTAAATTATATCTTCCGTAGCCCCCCGCCGAACTCCTACTTATATGTTGCATAACATTTGATGTTTTATTTCAGCTACACACACACACACTATGTGTATGTAATATGTACGTGTATATATAAATATATATA
>NC_068985.1:93748406-93749539 GCF_001194135.2 Octopus bimaculoides | reverse complement strand
AGAGAGAGAGAGAGAGAGAGAGAGAGAGAGAGAGAGAGAGAGAGAGAGACTTTCGTTGGGCAACGTTGGTATTTAAATAGTCATTGTAACAGTAATTATAGATATGTGTATGTGTGCATACACACTTACATATATATATACATATATCTATACATGTACACATGTATATACATACATATATATATACATACATACATATATATACATACATATATATATATATATATATATATATATATATATATATATATATATATATATATATATATATATATATATATAGATATACACATATAGATATCTATACATGTATATGTACATATATACATATGTATATATATGTAGGTATATATATACCTATATGTATGTATATATGTACATGTGTGTGTGTATATCTACTACATATGTGGGAAAAATTCTGTCTGTGGGTGTGTTTGTGGAGTTGTTAGCTAACTCCTCCTACATTGTATTATTGATTTTGATGAAACTTGACACGCGAGTAGAACTTTTGTCTGGAAACCTCATGACATACTCAGATTGTGGAAAAAAATCGATAATAGGGACCCTGGAAGGGCTCCTTATATATATCTAATATATTTCATTTTAATAGCCATAGCAAATAACCCATTCGCCAAGATTTTAACAGCCAAAGGAAATAACCCATTCATTTTCCTAAATCATTTGGTATAAATCAAATTGAGCATGCTTATTTCTTAGTATTTGAACTGTTAGAGATATTTTCGCAATTTATCCAGTACACTCCTTAAACAAGAAGATAGTATTTTCCTAAACAATAGATCCACTTATTTTAGTTAGTGAATTATTCACGAATATACTAATACTAGGGCCACTGAGGGTAATATTCTCTAGAAGCACACAAAAGCCCTTTTCAGAGTTATTTACTTTGAATTGTTATTAATTAATATCTGATTAACCTGTTATTATATAACATGCTTCACGATTTTAGTTCACATACCTTATTAGTATTTCCTCCTATGTTCTATATACTCTGGGAACGCATTCGGGGCTGCTTCATTTGAATTCTTACAATCGAATAACTAATTTCATGTCATTACATAACTGACTTCGCAATTTGAGTATTCATAACTTATTGGAAATTCCTAAAAACAAGA
>NC_068985.1:93745001-93748353 GCF_001194135.2 Octopus bimaculoides | reverse complement strand
ACTTCGCAATTTGAGTATTCATAACTTATTGGAAATTCCTAAAAACAAGATCCTGTGAAGACAGTTCGGTATTCTCTGTAAATGCACAAAAACCGTTTTAAGGGTTACATATTTTGTATTGTTGTTATTGGATTAGCGAAACAAATATGAGAACGGAACCAAAGTATAAGCCCCGCTTTTCCGGGAATTATCGGGTACATCAGCTAGTATATGTGTGTGTGTGTGTCGTGTAAGTATATATTATTTTTGCTTTAGTCATTACATTGCTGCCAAGCTGGGGCGCCGTCTTGAAGAAATTTATGAGAACGAGTCGACCCTAGTACTTATTTTTGTTTGATACCCATTCCATAGCTCTATTTTTTTAATTTTTTTGCTTTTGCCGAACCTCTAAGTTATGGGAACGTAAACAAACCAACACCAGTTGTCAAGCGGTAGTAGGGGGCAAACACAAACACAAAGACACACACACACAAAACAAACATGCGTGCACAAACACACACATACATAGGGCTTCTTTCAAGTTTTTCCTATCAAATCCAATCATGCTTTGATTGCTTGAGGTGTCGCACAGAAGAAATGAACCCAGAACTATGTGGTTGGGAGGCAAACTTCTTACCACACAATAGATACATAGACAAATAGATAGATAGATAGATAGATAGAGTGAGAGAGAGAGAGAGAGAGAGAGAGAGAGAGAGAGAGATACAGACAGACAGATAGACAGACAGACAGGTAGACAGACAGACAGACCGACAGACAAATAGATAGACAGAAAGACAAATAAATAGACAGACAGACATACATAGAGATAGATAGATAGGTAGTTAGGTAGGTAGGTAGGTAGGTAGGTCGGTAGGTAGGTAGGTAGATAGTGAGACAGAGAGAGAAAGAGAAAGAGAGAGAGAGAGAGAGGGAGAGAGAGAGAGAGAGAGAGAGAGAGAGAGTCCACTCACACACGCACACTTGTTGGCAGAGTAACTGTTCCTCTATTGTAACGCTTTCACCTTCATTGCAAGTAAATAATGACTTTTGAGTAGAAGCACCATACCAGCATTCACTTCATAACAAAGGAGACGTCTAAGCTATCTGACATCAACAGAATGCTGCACGTCGTTAACGGAGTCGATGCCATTGACAAGAGCAAATGTGTACAGATGGCTTCAGTTCAAAGAAAGAGAGAAGCTGCATTGAAGACCAACTACGTAGTGGAAGACTATCAACTGCAACCACTTACAATGAACCGTCTGCGAATGGACCGACGAATCCGTGAGATGCTTGCACAGCTATACTGTGGTCACAGTTCGTTACAAAAG
Organism: Octopus bimaculoides; assembly: GCF_001194135.2. Classification (NCBI taxonomy): domain Eukaryota; kingdom Metazoa; phylum Mollusca; class Cephalopoda; order Octopoda; family Octopodidae; genus Octopus; species Octopus bimaculoides. Next base: position 93,747,040 of record NC_068985.1, on the reverse strand, counting down.
ATGGTAAAAAACTTTGGGTATCGAAAAAGAGTGCAAAGTGGGTATCGTCAGTTGACATCAGATTTGAATGCAGGAAAGATAGACGTCTACTCTAATCTGCTGGAAGCATTTTAAGTCAAGGGAGACACATGTTTCTGATCAGGTGACAAGAGATGAAACTTGGGTGTATCTTTATAATCCAGAACGAGAGCTCAGTCCTTGGAATGGTGACATATTTCTCTTCCAATGCCCAAGATGTTCAAAAGTCAGTGATCGGTACAGAAAGTATTTTATTCAAATATAGAAAAAACATTTAAATATTTCTATAGTAAACGACTCTTTAATTATAATTTTCTTTCCTACTCTAGGCATAAAGCCCGAAATTTTGGGGGAAGGGACCAGTCGATTAGATTCACCCCTAGTATGCAACTGGTATTTAATTTATCGACCCCGAAATGATGGAAGGCAAAGTCAACCTCGGCGGAATTTGAACTCAGAACGTAAAGACAGATGAAATACTCCCAAGCATTTCGCCCGGCGTGCTAACGTTTCTTATTTCTTTACTGCCCACAAGGGGCTACACACAGTGGGGACAAACAAGGACAGACAAACAGATTAGGTTGATTATATCGATCCCAGTGCGTAACTGGTATTTCTTCAATTTAAAGGAGGAAAGGCAAAGTGGACCTCGGCGGAATTTGACCTCAGAACGTAGCGGCAGACGAAATACCACTAAGCATTTCGCCCGACGTGCTAACGTTTCTGCCAACTTGCCGCCTTCAGATGAATCCAAGTAATGTTTCAAATCAGTCCAAAAATGTCCTCTTGCTCATTTCGGTGATGAAATTTTTCAGGGGGATGTTCAAAGTGTTTTGATTCCCCGCACAAAATTTTAAGGGGTGCTCTTGCACCCCCGTACCCCTTATTTCCAAGCCAATGGCTGCAGCCCCACTCAGATGGAGAGTCTTGTTGACTTCACTCCTGCCACTGCCCTGAACACAGCACCCCATTACATTCTGTAAAGTGGGCGATGTTCAGAAGAGCATCCGGCCATAGAAACCATGCCAAAGCAGACATTGGAGCTCAATGCATTCCTCTGACTCATTTCCACGATGACGACAATGACGATGATGATAGATATCATTTAATATGCACAGAATTTTGCGAAGGTATGTGGCTTGGTGGTCAGGGTACATGGATCTTGACTGTAAGGTCATGAGTTCAATTCCCAAAGACACGTGTCCTTGAGCCAGACTCTTTCATGTTGCTCCAATCCACTCAGCTGGCAAAAATGAGTAGGACCTGTAACTGAAAGGGCCAGCCATGTCACATTCTGTGTCATATATGTATATACTTGTAGGACATATCATCATCATCATTGTTTAACGTCCGCTTTCCATGCTAGCATGGGTTGGACGATTTGACTGAGGACTGATGAACCAGATGGCTGCACCAGGCTCCAATCTGATCTGGCAGAGTTTCTACAGCAGGATGCCCTTCCTAATGCCAACCACTCCGAGAGTGTAGTTATATATTTGCTTTAATTATTTGTTATATTATATTTTATTACATAATATGTTTTTATAGTAAAATTATATTATATTATATTATAATGTAAATAAATTTTTAATATGTCAATTGTATTTCTCTATTTCCTTTAATATTTATATATTGAAATCATACCATTTTTTCTCTACTATATTGTGGTATCTAACTGAAGAACCAGTGAAAATTGGATGTTTTACATCCCTTTGATGAAAAAGACTTTTCTTTTCCTTGAGTTTATTATATATATTAGGACTGCTGCTACCTGGTACCAAGCCCTCACAAGGGTAAAAATGAAGCAGACAGACAGGCAGAAAAAGAGAAAATGTCCCTTACATTTGAAAACTATGGAAATATTTTTAAAAAGCATTTCATTTAATTTTTCAACAATTTAATTGATTTTCATGCTTTACTCTAAGTTGAAAAAGTTGCAAAGACTGAAACCAGTATTAAAATGTTCTTCATGATAAAATTATTTTAGCATTTTCTACCTTGTCCTATTTTCCCTATATATA
>NC_068985.1:93735580-93744828 GCF_001194135.2 Octopus bimaculoides | reverse complement strand
TATATATATATATATATACCAGAGTAAGCACATAAATGTGAAACAAGGTGGAAAAAAGAGTACTCAAATACCAGAAGTAGAGTAGTATGCTTTATTTAAAAACTGTCTGATGACGGGAACGTGAAACTCTGAGTAACAACTTTCTGTTATATTTCTGCTGTTTTTAAATAAAGTATATATATATATATATATATATATATATATATTTAAGGCATCATACAGTTTCTGTCTACTAAATCCACTTAGAAGGCTTTGGTCAGCCTGAAGCTATAGTAGAAGACACTTGACCAAGGTGCGATGTAGTGGGTCTGAACCTGGAACCATGTGGTTGGGAAGTACATAGATACACATACACACACGAGTGTGTGTATATGTGTGTGTGTGTGTGAGTCTATGTATGTATATGTATTATTATTATTATTATTATTATTATCATCATCATCATCATCATCATCATTGTTGTTGTTGTTGTTGTTCTCTTCCTCTTTTGATATCTTCAGGAAACATTGGAATTATTAAATTTCAACTCACTGGCCTTCCTATAAATAATTTTATGCGTTTTAATTGTATGCAAAGAATTTAATTATTCAAACTATATTGATTGCAAGAATTTAACGTTATTGATCAGGTAGTTGTTGGTAAGAAGCCAAAGCTTGCATTTGTAATTAATACCAAAGTTAGATATAGTCTGGTAGATACATTTTGGTGTCCTTTCCAGAAGGAATATGGAATGAATACCATTTAGAACAGTTTGGTAAGTAGCAGGTTGTTTGAACAGTCGTGTTATAGATCTAATCAACTGGTTTGGTAACGAAGTTCTTTTATATAATAATTTATGCAAGTAATTGGTGTGGAAGGCGAGCAGTTGTGCCAACCGTTTGACACTCGCCGTGTGGCCACATGAGGCATGAAAAGTGATTATCGAAAATGAACTGAAGAGAAAGCATTAAATGAAGTAATTGAAGGAAATCAAACGGTAAAGAAAGAAGAGAACAGTGAAAGAGAGCATGTAGAGAGATGAAAGAGAGTGAGGGAGAGTGATATATATATATATATATATAGAGAGAGAGAGAGAGAGAGAGAGTAAGGGATACAGTGTCAGACGGAGAGAGTAGGAGGTCTACTAGTCAGACAGATAAGTGAGAGAGATTTTGACTGTTATCTAACATTGATTGATTACACAATAAGGCCTTTCTTTAATAGATTTGTCTTGCCCAAGTGTGAAATATCCCAATTAAAGGAATCTTTCATCTAAATAATTCCCAAATGCAGTCGGTACAACAGAAGGCAATCATTTGGAAGCACTTTACACTCACTTCTCACATATTTCAATAGTTCTTTCAGCCATTACACAGTTACAACGCTATTTGCTTTCTTTATCGCAAATCTACAGAGAAGGATTTCAATTTCCTGAGGGTAATTGCTGATCAAATTCAAAGCGGGGTCTCCCCGCATTTCTTGTTTAATCATCATGAATTTTGGTGAAGGTTAACAGAGAGAAATCCATTCACCATTTCTGCTTCTTCCATTCAATGATGTTTGAATGTTTTTCTATTCACAGAGGAACGGATTAAACCGACTGAATTGAACCTCATCAGCAGAAATGCTTTGTGATTGTTAAATGGCTGCAGAAAAACAACTGTAAAGAGAATCGATTCCATCAGACTGCTTTGAGTTTGTCAATAGAGAGAGATTGAAAAAAAAAAAAATGAATAAAGAAACTGAAATAAAATAGAATAAAAGACTCAAAAAAAAAAAATCTAACCCACAGCATGAAATAGTTTAATCAATAGATAACACAGATAGGCATTATTTGTAGTGACTTAAGCAATGTCTTACTTTAAAACAGGCCAACTTTACAAGGTTACAAATAAAGAAAGAAAATAAATATTATTACAGCCTCTTTATTTAGCATTTTTAATCCATAGAATCATTGATTAAAAATATATTGTCGGTGTATTGACAGAGACAACGATGAAGAAACAGGCACCAGCAGATTCAAGGATTTAAAGAGGACATAGACCTGCTGCTGCTACTGCTGCTGCTGCTACTGCTGCTGCTGTTATGCTGTTGTTGCTTCTGTGAGTGTTCTTGTTGTTGTTGTTGTTGTTGCTGCTTCTGTTTGGAATATACAAACGATAGCTTATCAGTTTAATGTAAACATTGTTTGGGTGAGTCAAGTGCATCGTTGCCAATGGCTTCCTGCAAAGTGTAAATGGAATTATCACTCTTCGGCAATTATTGAATAAATAAAAATATTTCTCTGTATCTGTTATCGTTTATCTGACTTTTTACCCCAAATAATTCATGCCCGGTTATGACTGTTCCGAGCAGGCATGGCTGTGTGGTTCAGAAGCTGGCTTCCTGACCATTTGGTGCTGGGTTCAGTACCAATGCAGGGTAACCAGCTGCAAGTTGACCAGAGCAGTGCTATTGTGGATTTGGTAGATGGCAACTGAAACAAGCCTATTGTATACACATATGTGTGTGTGTGTGTGTGTTTGTGTGTCTATGTGTATGTGTGCATGCATATTTGTGTGTGCTTGTGTGTGTTTGTGTGTGCTTGTGTGTGTTTGTGTGTATGTGTATCTGTTTATTATTATTATTATTATTATTATTATTATTATTATTATTATTATTATTATTCAGTTCACTGCTTGGAATCAAACTCAGAATTTTGCCTGCGCTCTTAACCACTATGCCATATGACAATTATGGAGTGAATTTTAGGGCTTATAAATTTAATATTCTCCTATCCTTCCTTGATAATAATAATAATAATAATAATAATAATAATAATAATAACATCGAAAAATTCCTTAGGAATGAGAACCCAGGTTCAAAATTTCCCCAAGACACCTGATGAAGGCTGGAGGGTATATCAGCAATAACGTTGTGTTAACAACAAACACGATGAGGACAAATAACCGTCAATTGTAAATACTGAAAAGCACTGGTGAGGGTGCCACATAGAAATTGCTGGCACTGGTGCCATGTCTTTGAGTGAACACTTGTTTTGACATCATGTGATGGTTGAAAATATGCATCACCATCATACAAATAATTCTGTTTGTTTCTCATCTTGCATGAAAAACACATCTGGTTATGGGGAAATATTACACAGCTTAGAAACAGACAAGGGTTGGCAACAGGAAGTGCATTCAGATGTAGAAAATCATCCTCAATAAATTCTGTCTGACCCATGCAAGCAAGAAAAAGTGGACATTTAAAAACAATGGTGATGATGAGGAGGAGGATGATAATGATGAGGATGAAGAAAGTGAAGAAAGGCAGGATGGCCAAAGCTAGAATGTCTTTTATTATAGCTTTGTTTGTGCAGGGCCAACCAGAGCTAAACAACAAGAAAATATATTTTACCTTCTATGAGTGGGACATGCTACGTTTTTCCAGCTTATGAAACTCTTTTTCAGCTATTTTTCGGTTAAAGGAATAATGGTAGTTAATAAGATTTGACATCTGAAAGGGAAGAGAGAAAAATAAAAAAAGAATTATAATAAAAAAAGTGAAAGAAAATAAAAGAAAATTATACTAGTTTCAAATTTTGGTACAAGGCCAGCAATTTTAGGTGGGGGGAGATTAGTCAATTGCATCAACCCCAGATAATGACTGGTACTTATTTGATCAACCCTGAAAGGATGAAAAGCAAAGTCAATCTCAGTAGTATTCGATCTCCGAACATGAAAACATAAAAAAATGTCTCTAAGCCATTTAGCAATCCAGCTAACGATTCAACCAACTCGCTGCCTTAATAAGGGAAATTATCTTAGCCATCAACTAATATTCTTTTGGTTTTGGCTCCCCACCTCCTAACCACATTTTATCTTTTTTTTTATATATATATTATTCTACATCGGCTCTTTAAATCTCAATGAATTAAGTCAACAATAGATAACCTCTTAACTACCATTTAGCATGTGGATGGCATCGTCTCGACAATTATTTATCTTCGAAACAATTCTATTTTCCTGAACCAACAAATATATATTTCTCTACATTTACACAGTAATTGATTTGTTTGCTCTTCATCAAATTACTCTGGAGACTTCAGCTATATTGAAGACATCGACATAAGTCAGAAATGTCTTCAATTGTCTGCCGCCGTTGCTAAGAAAATAAGACCATTATATTAGCCATCCAATAAAATGCTCTCTCGACTGCATATTTTGTTCTACTTTACATTATTAATACTCCACAAATTAAAGAATTAAAAATGTCCTTTTCTACTCTAGGCACAAGGTTCGAAATTTTGTGGGAGAGAACCAGTCGATTAGATTTACGCCAGTATGCAACTGGTACTTAATTTATTGACCCTGAAAGGATGAAAGGCAAAGTCGACCTCGGCGGAATTTGAACTCAGAACATAAAGACAGATGAAAAGAATTTAAAATATTATTTTCTACACTAGGCACAAGGCCTGAAATTTTGGGGAAGTGGCCAGCTGATTAGATTGACCCCAGTATGCAACTGGTACTTAATTTATCGACCCCGAAAGGATGAAAGGCAAAGTCGACCTCGGCGGAATTTGAACTCAGAATGTAAAGACAGACGAAATACCACTAAGCATTTTGCCCGTCGTGCTAATGTTTCTGCCAGCTTACTACCTTAAAGAATTAAAAATATTAGACCAGGAATGGTTGTCCAGGAGCAGACATGGCTGTATGTTTAAAAAGGTAAAAAACTTTAATACATCTTACGATCGTTTCGCAAAAGTATTGTCTTTATAATGGAATCCAAGATTGATAAACTTTGATAGGCAATACTTCCGCTCATCAGAGTTGGAGAAGGTGAAGTTTGTATAATTAATTGAATGCTATTTTTTAAAATATGAAAGATTACTGTGAAGGATTTACCAAGGATGCATATACAGACTTCAAAATTGTTTGAAATTTTAAGGTGTCTCCATTATTTTGTCCAACCCCTGTATATGGAATGCATGTATGTGCATGCATTTGTGTGATAAAAACCTTTGTAAAAAGGGACATTGATTTCAGCAACAAAATAATTTAGGTATCACAAACCTTAAAAGAATAAACACCCCTGTGAAAGAGCTGCTTCTTCTCAAATTCATTAATATTTCTTCGGAAGTCTTGAGAAATATTTGTCTCCTTTTTCTCTATTGATTTGCCTTCATTCTCATGTGACTTCAATTTCTTCAGACAAAATGTCTGACCACATTTTTTTTGTAACTGAAAAAAAAAAAGAAAAAAAAAAGAAATCCATAACGACTAATTAGGAACTAAAGAGACCGAATGCACTGTTTGCAAAACCACATCATGACATAGAATTAGCATTTTTCAAAATGTATCTACAGAATTTTAACTGGAAGTCATGGGTTTCTTTTCTCCGCCCCATTTTGATACAGGCAATTGGATGTTGAAATGCTCAACTAAGTTTCAGCTTCTTGTATGGAAGCAAATACAAGTCACAAATATTGCTGACAGTGAGTAAAATGCAGCAAATTTATATCCACACCAACAGCTTGAAATTTTGGGGAAGGGCTCTACACAAGGCTTGAGATTTTGGGGAAGGGCTCTAGTCGATTACATCGACCCCGGTAATTAATAGATATTTATTTATCAAATTTGAGAAAAGATGCAAAGCCAAATCGAACTGAGCTGAATTTGAAACCAGAATGCAAAAGACCCTAGAACCCTGTTATTGTGAAACAAAACCCTTGTATATTTTTTCCTTCTCCCTGTTCCTCACCACCCACTCCCTACCCATGGCACTCAACTGTTTATTGACCCTCAAAGTTACCCAGTGACCAGTATTTTTATGAAGTAAAATTCTGCAAATGTTGGAACTTGATTTGCCAAGAGAGTCAAAAAGTGCACCAACATCTAACCGCTGACATTTCTGCGCAAGAAATCTCTCCCTCTGCTTCTTCTTCCGTTCATTAAACTCTTCCAGAAATTTCTCTTGGTTTAGATTTTCCAATGCTTTAATTCTTTCATTAAAATCTAGTAAACAGAAAGAAAATATAAACGAAACAACTTTGAATATACAGGAATGAGATGGAAGGCAAAATAAATACAGAGAGGAGAAAACGGAAAACAAAAAACAGGAATGAAGTTATTCTTGGTATTTAAGAGAAAAGAAACATTTGACAGAAACAACTTGCATCGAAGCAGAAGCTAGGAAAGGTCATTGTGTCATAATTTTGATCTCAAATAAGTAACTGTCACAGAGAGAAAATAGAAACGTATACTTAAGCTGCAAAGGAGAAAATATTTCCAAGATTAATGATCCAAATAGGTCTGGAATAAAGCGAAAATTCTAAATCATACTCCAGGGGAAAACATTTCGGTAAACCGATAAAAAGCTAGGAATAGAAACGGGTGAGGGAGGGGGAGAAGGTGGGCGGAAAGGAAAACTTTGCTAATAAGTTGAAATCTTCGAAATAAATCAAGAAAATGTTGGAGTCATACAGAGAACGGTTGTGATTTAGGTCTTGTAATTCAACAACTCTGACATTGGTGCAATGGTGCAGATATAAAGCAGCAGTGAAAGAGTGGCAGTGGTGGTGGTGGGGGTGTTGTTGTTGTTGTTGTTGCTGTTGTTGATGATGATGGTGGTTTTGCCACTATTGTTGTTGGTAGTGATGGTGGAGGTGGTGATAGTAATTGTAGGAGTGGTGATAGTGGTAGCAGCAGCAGCTGTAGTAGTAGTAGTAGTAGTAGTAGTAGTAGTAGTAGTAGTAGTAGTAGCAGCAGCAGCAGTAATATATCATCATTATCATTGTCATCATTATCTTTTAACATTCACTTCTACATGCTCGTATGGCTTATATAGAATTCATTGAGGCAGATTTTCTCCAGTGGGATTCAGTTCCTGTCATCAATTGTCCCCTACTTCCAAGCAAGGTAATAATTCCCCTTGGCAAGACATGTCTGTCAAAGAAAACTGGGGGCAAACAACTCCACTTGCATGATGATGGGGCTCATTTACATCCATCATGTGATGCCAAAACAGGTAGAGGGGACAAACACAGACACGCAAATATATATATATATATATATATATATATATATATATATATGACAGGCTTCTTTCAGTTTCCATCTATCAAATCCACTCACAAGGCTTTGGACAGCCCAAGGCTATAGCAGAAGACACTTGCCCTAGGTGTCACGCTGTGGGACTGAACCCAGAACCATGTGGTTGGGAAGCAAGCTTCTTACCACACAGCTACTCCTACACCTATATATATATATCATCATCATCATCGTTTAACTTCTGCTTTCCATGCTGGTATGGGTTGGACGGTTTGACTGAGGATAGGCGAGCCATATGGCTGCACGAGGCTCTAACTTGATCTGGCAGAGTTTCTACAACTGGATGCCCTTCCTAATGCCAACCACTCCGAGTGTGTAGTGGGTGCTTTTTACGTGCCACCGGCACGAGGGCCAGTCTGGCAGTACTGGCAACTGCCACACTCAAATGGTGGTTTTTTATGTGCCACCTGTACAGGAGTCAGCCAATGTTTTGTTTACATGCCACCGGCACAAGTGCCTGTAAGGCGAAGCTGTATATAATGTAGAAGTGAGAAAAGACAAGATTAGAACCCTGTACACAGAGCGGCAAAAATAAAGCACTATAAGGTACTCTACTTAGGCTACTTAAGATTGTCTATTGTTTATGCCAGTCCACCTTCCCGATGTGAAGTCAAGCATCTCTTCTCTTTACTAGTTTCTTTCGGTTTATTTCACTTTTTAAACAAAAAAGGTATTTTGTCTTTCCTCTGTTTTTCATCTTCTTATTGTCAGGTTTTTTTTTTTTATTTATGTGGCTTTTGCTTCTTTTGTTGTTGTTGTTGTTGCTGCTACCTTCTTTTTTTTTTCTCCGTATGGCTTTAGTTATAGAGATAATGGTGCTGGAACCACCTCCCCCACTCCTCGTGTAACAGACAAGAAAGATGAAGGTAACAATCTCTGTGCCGGTCGCTAGACACATTTCTAAATGCTCGTTGAAGCGTCACTTCAGATTTATCTAAAATGAGCTTAGAATAGAATTTTTGAATGATCAGCGGAGAAAATCGTTTTCATTTTGATTCCAAACCATGTCTTCTATCGCTATTGTCCATCCTGGGAAGAAAGGATGTCAACAGGAACAGAACAGAACCAAAAACAGAAAAAGAAAATTGGAAAAGAAAAGAAAAGAAAACAAAAACCCCTGTAGTAGAAGAGAGGAGAATGAGGTCGAAGGAGTTTGGTGAGAAGGAAAGAAATAAAAGAGAGGCAGAGAGTGAGGGGGAGAGAGGGTGTAAGAGAAGAACAAAGAGGAGTGAAAGAGAGAGAGAGAGAGAGAGAGAGAGAGAGAGAGAGGGGTGACAGTGTTAGAAGGAGAGATGGAGAGAGAGAAGCGAAAAGAATGAAAATAATGTCTTTCATTTTTACTCTCTCACACTTTCTAATAATAATGATGATGATGATGATGATGATGATAATAATAAGAAGAGGAAAGACACAGAAAGAGCAAAAAGAGAGGTGAGTGAGAAACAGAGAGAGAGAAAGGGAGGTGACAGTGAGGGAAGGAGAGAAACAAAAAGGGAAACAAAAAGAACAAAATTAATGTCAAAAATGATATTGTTTTTCATTTTTATTCTCGCACACTTTCTAATAGTAATAATAATAATAATAGTAGTAGTAGTAGTAGTAGTAGTAGTAGTAGTAGTAGTAGTAGTAGTAGTAATGATAATAATAATAATAATAATAATAATAATAATAATAATAATAATAAGCAGAAGAAGAAGATGAAGAAGAAGAAGAAGAAGAAGAAGAAGAAGAAGAAGAAGAAGAAGAAGAAGAAGATTGAAAGAGCAAAAAGAGAGGTGAGACAGAAAGAGAGAGAGAGAAGTAGAGGAAGAAAAAGTAAGAAGAATTTAAAAGAAACTTATTAAACTCTCAATATAAAAGAGTACGAAAGAGTACGATTCAGAGAAGAAAGAAGCAGAAATGCTCAGAGAGGATGGTTTGTCTGGGTTTTTTTTTTTTTTTACTGCTTTGTTTCTGTTTTTGTGCAGTGAAAAGAAATGCATTGAGTGATGGCTTAGCATTTACATGAGACATGAGAGATGCTGGCAGACTCAGATATGTTTATACATTATTATTATTATCTTTGCCATCATCGTCATTGTCATCACCACCACCACCATGCATATGTATACATATATCTTTATGTATGTATGTATACGTGTGTGTGTAAGCTGGTTTGTATGTGTGTATGTG
>NC_068985.1:93731091-93735331 GCF_001194135.2 Octopus bimaculoides | reverse complement strand
ACACTTGTTTAAAATGGCTTATTGATGTGTTTTGTTTCTCTTTTTTCCCTGACGAGATGATTACATTATTTTACATCATTTTATTCCCTCTGGAATAATATCAATGTTTTCTTTGAAACATATGTCGGAAGTATAAAGATTTGAACAACACCTGTGTTTAACTCCATTTCTTAATTTATATATATATACATAACTCTGCTGAGTGGTTGGTATTAGGAAGGGCATCCAGCTGTAAAAATCCTGCCGAGAGAGTCACAGAAGTTTGGTACAAGCTTCTACCTGGCCAGCTCTTGTGAAACCGTTCCACCCATGCCAGCATGGAAGGCAGATGTTAAACAATGATGATGATGATGGGGATAACTCAGCTTACATATGCTTGGTCAATACTGACACTGGCCATATCTAATTTGAAAACACCAAGAGGGGTGGGGCAGGAAGTCTTTTAAGTAATTTTAAGGATACCCTAATCTGCTCATGAAGGGGAGTGGTATTTGCCAAAATCTATCTGACCTCATGCTTAGAAAGTAATTTGATCGTAATTCACCTTACATCTTTTGTAAAGAAGTGTGTTTACACGCACACATATGCGTGAGTGTGTGTGCCTATATGTGTGTGTGTGTGTGTGTGTGCACATGCGTATGTGTATATGTGTAAATGTCTGTGTGTCTTATAGGAATCAAACTGGATTCTACATTGTACAATCATTCACTTGGTGACATATCATTTTTATTTCCTTTTGTTTTTCCCTCAGGTACAAAGAAAGCGTATTTTTTTCTTCTATTTCCCTCTCACTCTCTCCTCCCCCTTCTCTCTCTCCCTTTCTCTCCCTCCTTTTCTCTCTCTCTATCGCTCTTTGTGCTCTCTCTCTCTCTCTCTCTCTCTCTCTCTCACTCTCTCCTCACTATGCTATGTAATTATTTAATGTTCAATGAACGGTGCAGAGTGTGCATTCCAATTCATTTCATGTCAAATATTTGGTATGGCATTATGGAAAGGTCTGTTCCTTCTTTATATGATATATGTATCTCTCTCTCACTCCCTGTGCATATATATATGTGTGTGTGTATGTATATATATATATATATATATATATATATATATATGGATGTATGTATGTACGTATGCATGTATGTATGTAGTGTGTGTGTGTATGTATGAAAGTAGGTATGTATACATGTATGTATGTACGTATGTATGTATCATCATCATTGCTTAATGTCCGCCTTCAAATATATTCATATTCGACATCTTTAAACACATATTTCGATATTTATTGAAACATATCCCAACAGAACAGCTCATAGACGATTATACATACATATATATATATATATAGAGAGAGAGAGGTTATGAGAGGTAATGGTGTCAATAAGACCCAAAGGTGTCAGGTAATGCTGAGTAAGTGCTATGGATAGACCATAGTTAAGCTCCAGGTTCAGTGATTATGCGAATAAGGAGTCCAACATAGGTCATATATCAACATGTGTATATATAAATTTTTTTTTTTTCAGAATGAGATAAAATTCCAAGGCTGTGAAAGATTTTAGAACATTTATAGATAGAAGGTCTTACAGCTGTTTCTGGGATATTTATTATATCCCTTCATCGAAGACGGTGTGAGAAAATTGTTAAGCAATAGTTAATTTAGATAAGATACGAGATAGAGAGTGAAGTGGAGGAATGAAAATGGATGTGAGATATGCAGAGATATTGTATTTGTAGATCCATTATTTAGGCAGAATGGTATACATATAAGATTCCAATACCTTGTGAGTAAAATACAATAGTATTTAAAATTGCTCATTCCAAGTATAGAGTGTGTACACAGTGCTATTGAATCGAGGGTTTTATTTAAAGTGACCTAAAAGTAGGGAATGTATTTGTAAGGTCAAATCGAAAACAGGAAGAGAGGAATAAAGAAAAGAAAAAAGGAAAAGAAAACAAAAGAAAAAAGAAAAAAGAAAACAAAAGAAAAAAGAAAAAGAAAAAGAAAACAAAAGAAAAAAGTAAGCAAGGAGAGAGATAATAGAGATGAAGACAGGGAAAGTGTACTCCTTAGTGGTCAGTTAAGATAAATTGATAGTAGGAATATGGAGGTGAGGGTGATAGAGAGAGAAAGATATGAGAATCTAAAAGTCATCATCATCATCGCCACCATTGTTTTTAAATGTCTACTTTTCTATGCTTGCATGGCTCAGATGGAATTTATTGAGGCAGGTATTTTTTGCATCCAGGTGCCTTTCCTGTTGCTAACCTTTATGTTTCCAAGCAAGGTAATATTTCCTTAAAGCTGAACATGTCATGACAGAAGATTAGAAGCAATGAGCTCTGATTGTATAGCAATGAAGCTAGTTTACAACTATCCTGTGACGTCACGACAAGAAGATACAAACACACTGACACATGCATGCACACACACACACATACACACACATAAATGCACACAGATATACTTATATGATGGCCTTCTTTCAGTTTCTTATTTCTTTATTGCCCCCAATGGGCTAAACATAGAGGGGACAAACAAAGACAGACAAACGAATTACATCGACCCCAGTGCATAACTGGTACTTAATTTATTGGCCCCGAAAGGATGAAAGGCAAAGTCGATCTCGGCGGAATTTGAACTCAGAACATAGCGGCAGATGAAATACTACTAAGCATTTCGCCCGGCGTGCTAACGTTTCTGCCAGCTCGCCGCCTTTCAGTTTCTGTCAACCAAATTCCCTCCTAAGGCTCTAGAGTAGAAGACCCTTGCCAAGGTGTCAAGCAATAGAAATGAACCCAAAACAATGTGATCAGGAAGCAAACTTCTTAACCACACAGCCAAACTGTGCCTCCTAAGCCTGTGCCAGGCCACATTTCGCAACATGTAAAGACAGTGGATCTGATCACTTGAGATTTATGTCTATTTGTTAGAAACAGCAATAATAAAACAGAAGAATTTGAGAAGGTAAAGAACTGAATTTAGACAGGAAAAACTAGTTTAAAATAGTTAACATTTAGTTAAATGTAAGATACATAAATGTGTTGCAGAAGAAATGAGAAAAGAAATATTATTCCTTGAATGTCAAATCTATTTGTCAGAATGTGTTAGGCTTTGTTCATATATAGTTCATTTTCAGATTATAGTTCTCTAGTCGTACAATTAGATAATAGCACAGATGTAGAAGAAAATACAACATAGATTTATTTTATTTTAAACAGGAAACTGTAGATCATGATAGCAATGTTGTAACATGTTAGCAAGTAACAGATAATGGCTTGGTAATCTGTCAAAAGCTACATATTTGCTAACTGCTGTTGGCTTCCTCTCTGTAACATGACCTTAATTAGTTGATCCTCAGAGAAGAAAAGGAAGAAGAAGAAGAAGACATGATAATGAATTTACGAGTCCAGGCTCAATATAGAATGAGGCAGTTTGGAAAATTAATTGATGCTCTGAAGAATATGGAAGCTGTGATAATAATGAAGAAATTTGATTTCTAATAGAGGGATTATTGTCCAACCAAGAAATAAGAATGTTAATGAATATTTTCAATCATTAATTGCATATTACAATCCTAAGGAAAAATTAAGTTTCTTACAAATGTTTTCCACAAAATAGACAACAAATGACTGGAATAACACACAAAAGAAATAAATAAAAAGATTGAAGATAGATATCGAGAAATGCCAATGACCAAGTTGCATTTAACAAGGTCATAGTTTGTCCCAATGCATACATGTATGTATGTATGTATGTATGTATATGTTGTGACAGGTCAATGCATCCATACATACAGACTGAGAGACATAAAAACTATGTATTGTCATAGAGGTCAGCTGACCTGCTGCCATGATTATCTCATTGAAAATCAAAGAGAAAGTAGGTAACTATGGACAACTGCTTCAAAACCTCCGGCTTCTGTATTCAGAATATACATTTACACCAATAATAATTTGAGAAGGTGGTTTTGTGAGTAAAATGCCAAAGTGATAAGCTGGATAAGCTAGGATTAACAGGAAAAGGAAATCAACCATCTAACTTGCACATTACAAATACAACCAGTAAGTGGAACAGTAATGGTCCTGGGTTCAGTCCCACTGCGTGGCACCTTGGGCAAGTGTCTTCTATTATAACTTCGGACTGACCAAAGCCTTGTGAGTGGATTTGGTAGACAGAACCTGAAAGAAGCCTGTCATATATATATATATATATATATATATATATATATATGTGTGTGTGTGTGTGTGTGTG
>NC_068985.1:93727223-93730917 GCF_001194135.2 Octopus bimaculoides | reverse complement strand
CAACCGATGCTGGTGCGTTTACGTACTCGTAACTAAGAGGTTCGACAAAAGAGACCGATAGAATAAGTACTAGGCTTACAAAGAATAAAATCATGGGGTCGATTTGCACTCGGCTAAAGGCGGTGCTCCAGCATGGCCGCAGTCAAATGACTGAAACAAGTAAAAGAGTAAAACATTTTCTCAAGTTTAAAATGCTGTGTTTTTGTCATCTACATTCTAATAATGAAGCTTGTTACAAACTAGTTTTTTTGTCAGAGGAAGAATTTAAATAGTTAAAAACAAAAGAGAAATACATACATGCATTTGTACATACATATACAGAGTGTTCAGGCAAAATTTGATGACTTTTTCCTTTTTTATGTTTCTGTTTTTCAGGAAAAACTTGATATTTTGGTAAATAGTCAATGGCATAGGAGAGCATAAGGATTTGACTTGTAGGTGAGAAAAAGTTAGCTGCTATGGATAACTGGGAACCATCTGGATAATGGAAAAGAATCACCTGTATCATAACGATTCACACCAGATGTCAAAATTCTGACATCCTGTCTCCTACTCACTGCTCTGTGAACAATGGAAAAGCTGTAAGACATGACATGGACATCATAAAGATGAAGTTTCCCCAAACTATTATGATCTTCGCACGGGAAAGAGGAGAGAGAAAACATGATGTGACAGAGAGCGGGGTAAGGACCATACACCCAAGACCAGGGAGACATACGAGGGGGTATCAAAATGCTTCATAATTAGTTCTGTAGCATGCCAACAGATAGCAGCCTTGTGAGTGAATGTGGCAAATGGAAACTGAAAGAAGCCCATTATGTTCGTATATGTGTGTGTGTGACTGAGTGTGCGCTTAAGTGTGTGTGTGCTTGAGTGTAAGCTTGTGCTCAAGTGTGAGTGTGTGCTTGAGTGTAGTGGGTATGTGTGTGTGTGTGTGTGTGTACCTTTGTCTTGACATAATGTGATGGTTGTAAATGAGCATCCCTGTCATACAAGCAATCTCTTTGTTTCCAATCATCTGTGAAAAACTTGTCTGGCCATGAGGAAATATTACTTAACTTGGGCTCAGATGAGGATTGTTAACAGGAAGGGCATCCAGCCACAAATAGTCCACATCAACAAATTACAGCTGACCCCACACAGGTACGGAAATGCGAACATTAAATTATGATGATGACAATGATCACATTGTTAAACTCAGCCATCAACATACAGCACAAAACAATACATGTCCACTTTTCCCCCATTAAAAGTGCTGTGAGCCGGTGATTCCTCCATTTACACTGCAAGTGGGTGTCTGACAATTCTTAGCAATAAACTAGATTATATCCCTGGTTGCAGCTTATCCACTTCAGTTTTATCCGAAATACCCTTAAGACCAGCATAAATATCACAAATCTGTTTCCCTCCTCATATGAAGCCACTAGGTGCTAAATTATGAAAATAAAAAGCTGCTAAATTATGAAAATAAAAACATTTGATAATAAGCTCTATTTTATCAGCATGTCAGATAAATAAATAGCTCATTAGCTATAATACACTAATTAACGCATTTAATTGATCCATTCATTAAATGTAAGGCAGAAATTCCAAGGTCTGTAGCTAGCACATTCCTTTGAAAAATTCCCAAGCAAGGAGCTTAGAGAGTTCCTTTATATGTGACAGGAATATCTTTAGAATACACAGTGGCGAGAATGAATAAATGGGTTAAAAAGTCAGAATATTTCAATAATTTTTAGTTGTATTTCTTGCTTTTTTTTCCATTTTTACTAAACAAATAAATTATACTTCAAGAGAGAAATTTAAAAGTGGTTGGCCAAAAATAACAAACAAACAAACAAATACTTCTTTAATTTGGCTAAATAGTCTAATGGAAAAAAATAACGTCATTATTGGTATTGGCAAATAAAACTAGCATCTAAGAGATAAGACATTCAACAAAATACTCTGTGCAAGCAATATTTGAAAGATTACAGAAAACTTTGACTGCTGAAGTAGTTTAATTAATTGATAATAATTCTTGAACAAGATGTGAATTCTATTCTGACAAAATTTACCTTTTCAATTCCATAATGTCTCTTAGCACTGCTTAATGGAAATGGCACCAGAAAAGTGGCAGATGTTATTTTGAAATTTTTTCTTTTTTTTTAATATTGTTTTTTTTTTGTTTTTGTTTTGTGAATTATTCATTTATTTACTTTTTTAATTGACCATAATGGAAGTGACAGGAAAAACTCTCCTCACATTCATAAAATGGCTCAACGGGAAGATTTTAAAACTGGAAATGGCATTAACAGTTCCAAAGGGATGTCGTAAATATGGTAGCTAAATGGTTAGCGAAATGACAAAATTTTCTTTTGATTAAGAACTATTTCAATTTCGTGGAGTTATTCATAGAAAAGACATCGGTAGGTTGTGGGTACCCAGTTGGCCAGCCACAGAATGGTATCAGGAAACAGCTCTTACACTGTTGTAAGTGCCTGATACTAAATTAGATTACTCAGTGGCATGAAAGAATTTCGATTCTTTATTGATTTATAATGGAGGTAAATGAGAGTTTCAAACAGTTATTTTATTAAATTCTTCACTATTTTAGTATTGCTGATGCCAGTGCCACATGATGACAGTGCTGTCCGATGCCAGTGCCGCCCGATGCTGGTGCCATGCAAAAAGCACCCACTACACTCTCAGAGTGGTTGGCATTAGGAAGAGCATCCAGCCGTAGAAACCTTGTCAGATCAGATTGGAGCTTGGTGCAACCTCAGTCAAACCATCCAACCCATACCAGCATGGAAAACGGACGTTAAACAATGGTGATGATAATGATGAAGGGCAGAAATACGATAATAAAATGGGTTATAAAATTAAGATGGATTTAAGCTGAAAGTGAATGATTCTTAATAGCAGCTCAGGTCTAGCGCCTTCCAGCTAGAAACTTACCATCAAATGTAATGTAATTAAGCAATTACTGATTCAACGAGGGTTAAAGCAGTAACCTCATTGAGTTTGACCTCCCAGTGTCAGCCAAGATAGACTACATCTAGAAGCATGACAAAACTGAGGATACAACACTTGGCAAATATCTCCTTCGTGTAAAACCACCAAGAGAAGAGAATATGACCAAAGACTGCATGTACTCCATCCCATACAGGTGTGGTAGGTTATACAAAGGCGAAACATACCGCCCCCTCCAAATAAGGGTAGACGAACATTGCAAAGCTGTGACACGAGGAGATATTGATAAATCGGGTATAGCTGATCATATATGGGAAAATGGAGACCACATCCCCCTGAGGGATGAAGTTAAAATAATAGACAGAGAACAACACTGGAAAATACGAAAACTAAAAGAAGCAGCATATATGCTAGGACACAACAACCTCCTAAGCAGACCAAGTGTAGATATGAATAGCATATGGGAACTGGTATTAAGGAAGGATAGGAAAATATTAGATTTATAAGCCCTAAAATTCACTCCATAATTGCCCATGGGCATATGGCCTAGTGGTTGAGAACGCAGGCTACTAACACCAAGATTCAGAGTTCGATTCCGGGCAGTGACCTGAATAATGATAATAATAATAATAATAATAACAACAATAATAACATCAAGAAATACCTTAGGAATGAGAACCCAGGTTCGAAAATTTCCCCAAGACACCTGATGAAGGCTGGAGGGTATATCAGCTGAGAC
>NC_068985.1:93725397-93726574 GCF_001194135.2 Octopus bimaculoides | reverse complement strand
GACAAGGGCCTAAGGCCTTTGTTACAGTAAGGTGCAGGGAACGGAGACAACAAAAGACAACAATGAACAAAAATGGGAAAGATTCTTATCAACAAAAAGGACTTCGGTCATTAGACTGTGGCCATGCTGGGGCACCACCTTGGAAAGATTTTATTCAAGTGAATTGACGTCAGCATTTTTTTTTTTTAAGTGTGGTACATATTCTTTCAGTCTCTTTTGTGGAACCACTAGGTTATGGGTATATGAACACACCAATACCAGATGTCAAGCGGTTGTGGGGGAAAAACCGAGAGAGAAACACACACACACATACATGACAGGCTGATTCATACATTACAAGTGCAATCTGTAAGTGGAACAGTAAAAATATGCAAGACTTTTCTCATGTTCCAAACGTGAATTTATCTGTGTTAATTACATCCCAAAGATGGAGCCTTTTTTCTTTGTTAGAAACTGGCTCCCTGCTCAGTGGAAAAAATTTACAATAATTCAAAAATAGAAGAGACATACATACATACATACATACATATACAATGAGCCTCCACTCTCAGTCTCTGTCAACCAAATTTACTAGCAAGGCAGTGGTCGTCCAAGGGCTATAAATGGAGACACTTGCAAAGGTGTCATGCTGTGGAATTGAACTCAAAAACCGCACGGATGCAAATCAAGCTGCACAGACAGACAGCCATGTTTAAGCTAAAGACAATAAACAATTAAAAACAGTTTACGGTAACGGAATACCAAGAAACGACCCTCAAAACGGAGTGGGTCAGCAGATCTATGTCCAAAGGGCATTCCAGCCGAAATAGCCCTGTTGTTTTACTTCGATCATATAAATCTAACACAAAAATCATGGGCCTTGGTAAAAATAAAAAGGGAAAAGAAACTAGAAGTGTGTTATTTTTAAGGGAGATAGGTCGTTGTTGAGACAGAAATTTTAAGCCGAAATAAAACCGTTTAAGGGAAATAATTCCTATTAGAACACATTGCAAATAATCTCCCTTAGAAGAAATACGGGAAGCGTGAAAGGGGTAGTTGAGCGACAGAGAAGTGGATGAGAGAGTTGAGTGGAATAAGACAGTGTCCTATATTGTCGTAACGATGGATAAATGACATTTTAGGAATATGCCACACACGCACACACATGCAAAATACAAATAATACATATACACATACG
>NC_068985.1:93713078-93713545 GCF_001194135.2 Octopus bimaculoides | reverse complement strand
ATATATATATATATATATACACATATGCAGAATTTCATCAGGAAATTATGACATGATAAACAAGGTAAACACAAACACAAATTATAGTTATTAGGTGGACACTCATACATTGAGAAATACATCAAAAATACTTGCCTGTTGCAAAAGAAAACGCTGATATGCATTGTTGTATACTTATCTCTCTATCATAAGCTACTTTATCTATGCATGTGAACATGTGTCATACGTATACACAAGCTCATACACAAAATGCTCACGTGTACATACACATACAGACACATCCACCCACACACAGAAATATATGTGTAAACAGACTTTAAAAAGCTTAAAAACTGAAAACATCCATATACATATACATACACCTATACACACATATATATATTATGTATATGTGCATGTATATATATGTGTGTTTGTGTGCGTGTATGAACATAAATATATATGTATATATATATATAAATATATAT
>NC_068985.1:93711480-93711981 GCF_001194135.2 Octopus bimaculoides | reverse complement strand
TATATCATCATTTCATTTAACGTCCGCTTTCCATGCTAGCATGGGTTGAACGATTTGACTGGAGACTAGCGAACCAGATGGCTACACCAGACTCCAATCTGATCTGGCAGATTTTCTACAGCTGGATGCCCTTCCTAACACCAACCACTCTGAGAATGTAGTGGGTGCTTTAAACATGCCACCAACATATATATCTATATATAGCAAATCCAATAGAAACGGAGAACAAACACAAGAAAAAAAAAATGCGTGGACGTGGTACATGCAAAGTATTAGCAGTTGCTCAGGGAAGGAAAGAAAAGTGGTTTTACGCTTTGAGCAAAGCCCTTCATCAGAAACATGAGACACAGGAAAGTTCAAGAGAAAATGAAGATAGAGGAAAAAAAAATCACCAATGATCCACATGTATTTACATTTTATACATACACACACACACACACACACACACACACCTCTACCACTCTCTCTCTTCCCCTTACACCAGCATGGTCACATGCTTCC
>NC_068985.1:93707199-93710028 GCF_001194135.2 Octopus bimaculoides | reverse complement strand
ATTTGTGTATACAAATTTAATTTGCGGTCCATGGGAAGAGCCGTTTTAACGATGCGTCCTGCCCAGCTCTTCGAAATGCCGGTGTTAAAACGGGGGTAGCTGATGAAGTAGAATCTTCTCTATGTGGCTTGTGTGTTTTCTCGTCTACGTTTTGTTTGCAATGTCCTGTACCCAAATATGCACCTATACATACAGGTGGATGTCGGTACGCACATACCTGTATGTATATATGCATATACTCATTTACTATTTATATATATATATATATATATAGTTGAAATTTACAGAATCCAAAAGATGAAGTCAGGTGTATTAGTTTGATGCTTGGGAAGGTGAGAAAGTATTTGACGTTTTGAACCTATGCTCTTCAACAGAAAGGAACATGAGGAAATAAATAGAGGGAGCCAACTCCAGCACTCCGGCTGTTTGGGCTTAGCACAAGTATAAATTTAGCCAAGTGAACGTGTATTTGCAAGCTGGTTTAATTTCTGCCAACAATGACTTCAAGTATGTAATTGCAGCCAATAACTCAGGCTCCTTGTGTGGAGTTCATTTATTTTCGTTCAGCCTTTGGCAGTCGTCTTAGTGGTGCCCTGTGTCAAAAAATATTATCTGTAGCAGTCATTCTCTCGACATCATTCACATGCGCCTGGCTCAGGCTCAGAAGTTACAGCCCAAGTTGTTATCTATACTCGTAGAAATTAAAAGTAATCCAGATTCAATGTTTTCTAGAGAGACTAAATTTCTGTAGAGATTAAGATTTAAATTTTAATCTATGACATTTCCATTCTTGAATATTCTTAAAGGAACAAAAAATTATCCAGTAACTCGGGTTAATATGAATGAGCCTGGTAGGATCACTGATTTATAATGATGCGAAAAGAAAGAGTTGAAAATAGTTACAGGTGGTTTGTTGGCAACATATTCTTTTTTTTTATATTTGTTTCAGTCATTTGACTGCGGCCATGCTGGAGTAATGCCTTTAGTCAAACAAATCAACTCCAGGACTTATTCTTTGTAAGCCTAATATTTATTCTATTGTTCTCTATTGCCAAACCACTAGGTCACGGCGATGTAAACACACTAACATTGGTTGTCAAGTGATGGAAGCAGGGGTGGACAAACAAAGATACACAAGCACACACACATATACGACCTGCTTCTTTCAGTTTCTGTCAACCAAATTCACTCACAAAGCTTTGGTTGGCCTGAGGCTATAGTAGAAGACACTTGCCTAGGGTGCCACGCAGTGGGACTGAACCCGAAACCATGCAGTTGGGAAGCAATCTTCTTACCACACAGCCACGCCTGAACCAAGAAAGTGAATCAAAAGATATATGTTGATGTCACTGACTCAGTTTAAACCTTCAGTAAATATTCCCAACTGCTAGAAATAAATACTAATTAATTATGAAAATGTTGTCTAGAGTTTCATCTGTCCTCATAGCTCCCTTGTTGCCCCTGGCAACACTAGAGAAAAATAGAAGCAGTCACAAATAGCGAAGAAAACACAGTCTTTTGATGGCTTGCCTGTAACATATGAACTAACAATGTCTCAAACTTGTCAAACATTTTCTTCATGTATTCCAGTTGTTAGACACAAATAGGAATTAATTAAGAAAATAGAAAATACAGTTAAGAATAAAATAAATGTTAAATTAACCTCCAGACACAGTATTGAGTTTCCTTTGGTAATTCAAAATCTTCAGGAGAGGAACGGTTGCCATACATACAGCAGCCTTCAGATAAAGCTCTGGGCTAATCCATGTTATTAGTGATGTACTAGTTAGCCTGTAATTATATAACCACTCAGGGATTCAATTATCCAGACTACAAGTATGAACTTTACTATACGTAAACAACTTGTGTATATAACATGTTCAGTGTGAACTGTACTCTTACCAGTTTAAAATCGAGGATTCTGATAATGATTAAAAAGTTAATGACTTATAGTATGCAAATTAGTTCTCTGCATCTACTAGATTTGATGTGTGTATAAGTGGAATGGTTACTTGTTTCTCAGGAGTTGGTCAGATGTTATAGACATCACTGATAAGACCTCAATAAGGGTTGAAAATCAATTAGCATCTTCTTTTTGTTCATCATATTTTCAATTCATTGAGAAATAGATAAATTTGACAAGTTTGTGTCTACTTATATATATGGCTCAGTGGTTAGTGCGTCCAACTTACGATCGTGAAGATGTGAGTTTGAATCCCGAACCAGGCTGCATATTGGGTTCTTGAGCAAGACACTTTATTTCACATTGCTCCAGTTCACTCAGCTGTAGAAATGAGTTTGTGACGTCAATGGGGACAAGCTGTATCAGCCTTTGCCCTTGCCAACATTGGTGGTATGGAGAGGAGAGGCTGATAGGCATGGGCGCCTGCTGGTCTTCCATAAACAACTATGCCCAGACTTGTGCCTCGGAAGGTAACTTTCTAGGTGCAATCCATGGTCATTCATGACCAAAGGGGGTCTCCGATGGATGTGTAATATCAGTGTGCATACTCAACAGAGTGTAAGTACCTTGAGAGAAAAGTTAGACCTGAGAAGCATCAGTTGTGGTGTTCAAGAGAGACGATTGCACTGGTATGGACAGGTGGCAAGAATGGATGAGGATAGCTGTGTGAAAAAGTGCCACACCCTGGTGATTGAGAAAACCTTTGGAAGAGGTAGACCCAGAAAGACCTGGGATGAGGTGGTGAAGCATGACCTTCAAACATTGCCTCACCGAGCAATGACTAGTGACCAGGACCTTTGGAAATATGCAGTACGTGAGAAGACCTGGCAAGCCAAGTGAGAGCATAATCTGGGGCCTCTGCCAGA
>NC_068985.1:93704967-93707189 GCF_001194135.2 Octopus bimaculoides | reverse complement strand
GTGAGAAGACCTGGCAAGCCAAGTGAGAGCATAATCTGGGGCCTCTGCCAGAAGTGTAGCCAGTTCACTTAATCGTATCTTTACTTCATTGGATACTAAACTTTGCTTGCAAAGACCTGTTGAGGCAAGTGAATTGGAATCGAAATCAAACCAAATTCGATGACTGGCACCCATGCCAACCTCTCCTTCATTGGACAGTAAACTCTGCTTGCAAAGTCCTGTTGGGGCAAGTGAAATAGAAATCGTAATTGAACCATATTTGATGACTGGTACCTGTGCCAGTGGAGCACTAACAGCACTGTCCGAGCGTGATCATTGCCAGAGCAGCTGTCTGGCTTCCATGCTAGTCGCACATAAATAGCACCATCTGAGCATGATCGTTACCAGCGTTGCTTTACTGGCACTTGTACCGGTGGCACATTAGAAAATCATTCGAGCGAGGTCGTTGCCAGTGCTGCTGGACTGGATCCTGTGCAGGTGGCATGTATAAAACACCATTTTCAGTGTAGCCGTTGCCAGTACCGCATGACTGGCCCTTGTGCCAGTGGCACGTAAAAACACCGACTACACTCTCAGAGTGGTTGGCGTTAGGAAGGGGATCCAGCTGTAGAAACTCTGCCAGATCAGATTGGAGCCTGGTGCAGCCATCTGGTTCGCTAGTCCCCAGTCAAATCGTCTGACCCATGCTATCTTGGAAAGCCGACGTTAAACAATGATGATGATGATGATGATGATGTATATATATATATATATATAATGATACAGGTTGACTTTGTCTTTCATCCTTTTGAGGTCAATAAAATAAATACCAATCAAGTACTGGGATTGATCTAATTGATCTACCTCCATCTGCTGAAATTGGTGGACTGGTGCAAAAATTTTAAGCAGATATAAACATGAATCACAGACAGCTAAGATAGCTGTATGACAAGCTAGCTAGATACATAGCTAAACAGATTATTAGATAAGCAGAGGTTGCACAACCTGAACCATAGCTTAATTTGGTCTGTTGGCCTCACACACCATTTGCAAATTAATAAGGAAAATGAATATATCATTAGAAAATTCATGAAACAACACTGGGATATCCCAAAAGACACAACACGTAACACACATAACAGCTGATAGCCAGGATGATTAACTAATACACTAGAAAACCTCATTAATGTGAAACCACAAACATGCAAGCTGTGGGATGTTCTTCATACAACCAATGTAATATAGAAAAAACAAAATGGAAACATGACAGCTGTAAAATTTGTGACTCAAGTTGTCATGTTGGAGACACAACAACTATGCTTTCTCATTGGTTGATTAACCATTTGCTACAAGGAGACATTGCAGCAGGTTTATAAAAGAGTACATGGCACAAAATCATATGAAACAGCATTAGGTGATGACAGCATCATTTATACAGTATTCCAATAGAAAAGAAAGCACACATGAATAAACTATGAAAGTATCTAGAAATTAATAATTAACCTGGCAATGACAATTTTATGAGATACAATGTTATTCCTATGATCTTATGTTGCTTTGTTCGCAATGCTGTGACAGAATGACCCTCGTGACATTTCTTCCACAGGATGAGAAGGTCTTGACATCTCAGTTGATTAGGATAAAGAACTAATTGCAAAACATGAAAAAAAAAAACCTATGATAAATAAACTTAAACTCAAATTGTTTGAACAATCAGAAACATAAGTTATGATTCAAGGAGATTCAAACTCTTATAAATGATACTCTACATTATGTACAGAATTCTATTTTCGATTGAGTGTAAACACAGACATCAGACATTTGCTGTTAATCTATATATATATGTATATATATATATATACACAAACATAATCACACACATCCACATGTGTACACACCTACCTATCAGATTATATATCTCTCTTCATATGCTCAAAGGGTGTGAAAGTGTCAAAGCAGCCATATTTTCTATAATGTATTCACATACAATATACAATGATCTCTCCCTCTCCCTCTCTCTCTCTCTCTCTCTCTCTCTCTCTCTCTCTGCTTCACATTCTCTTTTGGTATATATATATATGCATGCATCTGTGCATGTATGTGTATGTGAGTGTATATGTACATATGTGTGTGCATGTGTCTGTGTGTTTGTGGATCTGTAAATATACATATATACATATATATATCTATATATATACATACAAACATACTCTTATATATGTATGCATAGATACATATACATA
>NC_068985.1:93704491-93704957 GCF_001194135.2 Octopus bimaculoides | reverse complement strand
ATATACATACAAACATACTCTTATATATGTATGCATAGATACATATACATACACACACACACATATATACATACGTACACACAAACATACATATAGATGTATGTGTGTGCCATAAATATATAGGCATACATACCTGTACATATGGATATATTTATCTATGTACATAAAGAAGTGTATGTGTGTGTGTGTGTGTGTGTGTGTGTGTGTGTGTGTGTGTGTGTGTGTGTGTGTGTGTATCACTATTTTTATCAGTCATTTTGACATGCCGTTAAGGATTGCACAGTTATGAAATCTATAGCATTGCACCATAAATGTCATAGCACTGTAATGTTCACCTGTGAGACCTAACATTATCAGGTTTGATCAAACAACATCTCACAGTTTTATTGGTTTACTTCCTTGTGTTTATACTCACCGCCACGACGACGACGACCACCACCACCACCACCACCACCACCACCACCAC
>NC_068985.1:93702169-93703726 GCF_001194135.2 Octopus bimaculoides | reverse complement strand
TATATATATATATATATATATGCATATATATGTATATCTCCACGGCTCCATGTTTGTCAATGTCTTCGATGTTCACTCGTAATTAGTAGTTCACATAACACTGGACGGCAGACAAACCAATTCTAAACTACACTCAACCAATAATTGTATTCTACAGGAAAGTCTGAATATATTTTCCAAAGTAATGAATGGTGCCGGACCAAGAAATCACAGATCGCATCACTTGATACACTCTGAGCAGTCATGTGACTTGATTGTTTATGACCAATCACCACAGAAGTCATTATGGTTGTTGTTGTAGTTGTTGTTTGTGGTGGTGGTGGTGGTGGTGGTGTTGAGCCCCAGGTAAATTAAGATTGTACAGATGGATTATTGGAAATGATCCTCCTCTAGTTATCCTGTCTTTTATTTCTGAGACATATTAGATTCCAGATGAGCTTATCGCTTGGAGTCATCCCTTTTTAGGATGTTAAGGAGTGATTTGCTGGAGATTTGGCTGCTGTTTCAAGCAAGTCAAGCAACTAATGCACAGAGCACGACGTACTCTTATATACTTTTATTTTTTTTTACTTGTTTCAGTCTTTTGTTTTGCAGCCATGCTGGAGCACTGATCCCGGGCATTTTGGTTCTGCGAAGCACCTCAGTGTTGGAGACTCTGTCCTTCCAGGAAATTCTCATGCTCCGTTGCAAGCAGCAGAGGTGGAACTGGTCAAGTACTCGCATTTGCCTGCTATACAGCGTCCACATCCCACAGCCGTAGAGCAGAGAGGTGATGACGACTGCTCTACAGACTGCCAGCTTGGTGGAAAGTCTGATGCCTTGTTTGACCCACACACATGTCCAAAGTCTGCCAAACAAAGCTGCTGCTTTCGAAAGCCTCATGGAGACATCTTTTTCCATGCTGCAGTTTGAGGACAAGCATACATACATACATATCACGTCCTCACGTTGTTTTTTGTTATTGTTTTTTGTCTTTTTCCTTTTTTTGAACCTATATATATATATATAGTTTATTATTATTGTTATTTCACCATCAAGGCATGAAAGAAATTTTCTTAAGGGTTGTAGGGATATATTATGTATTCCGATATTTTCTCTTTCCATTTTATTCTAGACTTCCTATTTATTTATTTCCATTAAATTTCATTTTATTATTATATTTAGAAATTATTTATCCCTTTCAGATACCTTCAATTAATATATAATTGTCACGGTTTGCTTCTACTTAATTTAAATTTTATAACTTCAAATTCTTTTGTATTGCAGTATTATAGATGAATACGATATTATATGACATTTTTATTTATCTATATACATGCACTTTTCTTCTCTGTCTTTTTCTTTTTCTCCTTCTCGATATCCTTTGATATTATATTAATCTCTTCTTTCCTTACTTCAAGGCGTAAAAATATACACTGCCTTCTTCCCCTATGTTGGATTGATGCCTTTTGTAACCGTACATTTTACTTCATTTTTTATTAAATTATTAATATGATATATATATATATACACACACATATATATATATATATATATATGTATATATATATATATATA
>NC_068985.1:93693999-93698900 GCF_001194135.2 Octopus bimaculoides | reverse complement strand
TATATATATATATATATATATATATATGACCAATGCAAGCATGGAAATTCAGATGGTAAATTAACAAAGGTGGGCACCATTAATCGCAAAGTTAACTTCAATAACCGTTAATCAATTAATTATTTTCTAATGCAACGGACGTTATCGATAAACTGTTAACGTTAATTTTTATTATAGAAAAAAAAACAGAAAATCAGATTTTGCTCTAAAACCACCTAAAAACACCTTTAAAAAGTGCCAAAACTATAAAATCCGTTAACTTCAATTGAATTGAAATTAATGGAAGTTAATTCAAGTTGACTTGAGTTAATGGAAGTTTAATGTAATGCAAGGTATTGAGTCCGATAAAAATTTCCAAAGTTAACTTAAAAGTTAAATCGGTAATGAAAATGTTAACTTCATTAATTAACGATTAACGGGCTTGATAATTAAATGATATCAATCTAGTTCATACAGATATTGGATATTGGTATAGATATATTGGTATAGACAACACATATTGGTTTAGACATTGGTATAGACAACACAAAAGCAAAAGAACGAACGATCACATAGAAACTTCTAATTGCTCATATTTTTTATACAAGCCTCAACTTACCCTTTAGCATTCAAGATTACTCTGTCAAATATAATGCTTATCTATGCATATCATTTTGAATTAATCAGGCATTATGCCGTAGTTTTGAGATTTCAATGATGTGGTGGTTTACTTTTAAAATTATAGAGGAGGATAGGTGTGAGAGAATGGATTTGGCCAGTCTAAGCATAGAAATAGGCAAACTGGCATAGGAGCCAATCAGGCAGCACTGGCATCGACCACGCTCAAATGGTGCTTTTTACGTGCCACCAGCACAGGAGCCAATCAGGCAGCACTGGCATCGACCACACTCAAATGGTGCTTTTTACGTGCCACCAGCACAGGAGTCAGTAAGATGGCACTGGCATCAGCCATGCTCAAATGGTGCTTTTTATGTGCCCCAGCATGGGAGTCAATCAGGTGGCACTGGCATCGACCACGATTGAATGGTCCTTTTTATGTGCTCACAGCACAGGAGTCAGTCAGGTGGCACTGGTACTGACTTTGCTTGAATGGTGCTTTTTATATGCCACTGGCATGGGAGTCAGACAAGTGGCACTGGCATCGACCATGCTCGAATGACCCTTTTTACATATCACTGGTACAAGAGTCAGTCAGGCAGCACTGGCATTGACCATGCTCGAATGGTGCTTTTTATGTGCCAACGGCACGAGAGTCAGTCAGGCATCACAGGCACCGACCATGCTCGAATGCTGTTTTTGCATGTCACTGGCATGGGAACCAATCAGGCGGCACTGGCTTTGGCCATGCTCGAACAGTGCTTTTTACATGCCTCGGCACTGGCATCGGCCACGCTCAAACGGTGCTTTTTGCATGCCAATTCAACCAAGGAGAAAGATTTCCTTACTTGGAAACAGGTGAGGACTGGTGATAAGAAGGGCCTCTGGCTATAGAAAACCTCTGTCAAGAAATTTTAACTCAGCTGAACATGGAAAAGTAGACATTAAAGCAGATGACAACTCCACAGTTTATCTTGCTCATATGTGTAAAAGTTAGCATTGCATGACTACCAAGTTTTCTGTCATTAGATTTCATGAACGTCCAGATAATTGTGTTGATATTGTTGAATTATATTTCTCAGGTAAATATTACACTTCCAATGGCTGTAATCAACTGTTAACTATTCACTTACTCCAATATAATTGGATTGAATTACAAAGTGGTGAGCAGACAGAATCATTAGCTCGCTGGGTAAATTGCTTAGCAGCATTTCATCTGTCTTCGTGTTCTGAGTTCAAATTCCACTGAGGTCGGCTTTGTCTTTCATCCTTTCAGGGTCGATGAAATAAGTACCAGTTATGCACTGGGGTTGATATAATCGACTTACTCCCTCCCCACTCACCTTGCTGGCTTTGAGCCAAAATTTGAAACCATTATAATTGGATTGAATCAGTCTGTTTCAGCCTCTATGTGGATGCTCAACCTGCTAAAAAGAGCAGTCAAATCTTGCTCAAATTTCACCTTCTGGCTTCTGTGCCGGTGGCACATAAAAGCACCATCCAAACATGGTCAATACCAGCACCACCTTGACTGGCTCCCGTACCAGTGGCCCGTAAAAGCATCGTCCAAACATGGTTGATGCCAGCCCCCTCAGGCTCACGTGCTGGTGGCACATAAAAGCACCATCTAAACATGGTTAATTCCAGCCCCCTCTGGCTCCTGAGCCGGTGGCACATAAAAGCACATCCAAACATGGTCAATTCCAGTCCCCTCTGGCCCCTGTGCCGGTGGCATGCAAAAAGTACCAACTACACTCTCGGAGTGGTTGGCATTAGGAAGGGCATCCAGCTGTAGAAACAATGCCAGATCAGACTGGAGCCTGTTGCAGCCTCCTGGCTTCCCAGACCCCCAGTCGAACTGTCCAACCCATGCCAGCATGGAAAATGGACGTTAAACGATGATGATGATGATGATACATACACTAAAAAAAAACTGCATAAAATACAGGGTGCGGCAGAATAAAACACTTTTTTTATTTAGTAAGTTTTATAGTACACAAATTGTTTTCTTTAGTAAATTATATTATATGAAAATTTATTACAGGAGTTAAAAGAACCGAAAAAATACAATTAATGAAAATAAACTGCAGTACCTTTATGAAATCTATAAAGTATTGTTCCATCAAAATCATGTAATTTATTATGATAAAAAATTTAATGAACATGTTCGGAAAGTTCCTCTTTGTTTTTAGTACAATGCACACTATTGGCAGCACTTCTACAAAAGTTTTGACAAATTTCCCTGTTAATCATAGAAAATTTATCAGAAATTGTTTTCGGTTTCAGGGAATAAACAAAAATTTTCAACACACTCCACAAGATAAGGTTAGGTGATCGTGATGGCCAATCAATTGCTCCACGTTGTCCCATGCACCTCCATTCAAAATTAAGATTTAACCATTTCTGAACGTTTAACCCCCAGTGAAGCCGTAGAAAACTATTAAAAAATACCAATCAGAAAGGGTGTTACTTCTGCCGTACCCTGTATATATAAAGTACCACCAAGGGTGCACAGCCTCTTCTTTTAACTATACTAGTAGCTGCATGGTTTAGTGGTGAAGGCATTCTGCTTGGGGTCAGGAATTTGGTCCCGGATGGCACATTTTGTCCTTGAGCAAACACTCTATTTTGACATTGCTCCACTTCATTCACCTGGCAAAAATGAGTTATACCTGTAATTCAAAGGGCCAGCCTTGTCACACTCTGTGTCACGCTGAATCTCCCTGAGAACTACATTAAGGGCACACATGTCTGTGGAGTGCTCGGCCACTTGCATGTTAATTTCATGAGCAGGCTGCCTTGCTTATCAGATCAACTGGAACCCTCATTGGCATAACCGATGGAGGGCTAGTTATACAAATAGGCCAAGATAGACGATGCAGGAATAAAAGAGGCACTAGCAGTAGCCAGAACAAAACATCACGAGCATAGGTGTGTGTGCTTTTTTTTTTTGTGAGTTTACCAGAGACAACAACAGTGTCAGCATCTCCACCTCCACCACTACCAACAAAAACAAGAAAAACAACTGTGTTTGGGGAACAGCTTGTCTTTTAAAAAGGTATTATTGAAAATGTAATTATGCACGAATTGCGACATTTTTTTTCTTTCCTTATTTTATTAAGGATTTTTCAAAGTACTCTGAGATTAGTCATGGAGACTACATCAATAATAAAATACAACACAAAACACTTAACACTCGTATAACATACCACACAAAGATATGTATGAGTGTGTACATGTGTATATGTATGTGTGCCTCTGTATATATATATATGTGTGTGTGTGTATACATATATAGACATATATATATATACGTACATGTGTGTATAAATAGACACATTTCCTCATCATCATCAAGTATATACATATGTATATACATATATGTGTGTATACATATACATACACAAATAAATGAATATATGCATATATATACATATATGCCTATATACATACATATTTACTTATATGTCTATGTGTATATCTAAATATAGATGTACTTATATATATATATATATATATATATATATATATATATATATATACACACATACATATATACACACATATATATATACATATATATATGTATATATATATGTGTATGTATATGTATGTATAATGTATTATATATGTATATCATATATATATATATAGTCATATATACATGTATATGCATATATGTATATGTGTTCATATATATTTATATATCTATACATAGATATATATAAATATATACATATATATCTATATGTTTATATATATATATATATATATATATATATACAAACATACATAAAATATAATAAAGTAACTGCAGACACTGAGGTAAAACTATTTGTTGATTGCTGAAAGAAAGCTGACGTCAGTGGCCACAAAATATAAAGTTTGGCGATAAAGAATGGGAAACAGACGCAACATCATTCCCATGATTCTCACTTCCAATAAAAACGGTAATAACAACTGCCAGTAAAACCATTCCATCCAGAAGATAAGAGCAGGAAGTTATTGAGACATCAATAGACCTCAGCAAAGATTACAAAAATAAACTAATACGGAAATATGAAAAATACTTGCTAAAACTATTAACGCTGAAGCATGGCTCTGTGTGTGTGTGTATGTATGTGTGTGTGTGTGTGTGTGTGCTTTGCAATATATATGTACATAAATGTATATAATGTATATGTGGGTATAAGTACTTAGGTATATATTATAGGTGTATATACATACGTGTTGTGTGTGTGCATATGTATATATATATATATATATATACACACATATATATATTTAGACATATATGCATATAT
>NC_068985.1:93691631-93693673 GCF_001194135.2 Octopus bimaculoides | reverse complement strand
TATAAGCGTGTGTGTGAATATTTTAATGTATATAGATATATTTAGATACATTGATACATTTCACTTCCCCACCCTGTAGTTTCAGGTTCAGTCCGACTGTGTGGCACCTTGGGTAAGTATCTTCTACTGTTGCCTCAAACTACCCCAAAATTTACGAGGTGACACGGCAGAAAGAAACTGAAAAAAGCTTGCCATATCATCATCATTGTAATCATCATCATTTAACGCCTGTTTCCCATGCTGGCAAGAGGTGGACGCTTTGACAGGAGTTGGCGAGCTGGGTCATCTGTTTCGGTATGGTTTCTATGACCCAATGCCCTTCCTAACAGTAACCCACTTCACAAAGTGTACCGGGTGAATTTCACGTGGCACTAGTACAGGTGCCTTTTGTGTGGCACCTGCATTGGTGCCTTTAACTTGGTGCCAGCACAGCTGCTTTGCACATGATGCGATAATATATGCATTTTCTGTGGCACCAGCATTGGTGCTTTTTATATGGCATTAAACATGTGTGTGTGTGTATATGTTGGTAAGTGTATGCGAGTGTTTGTCTGTGTGGTGTTGGTAGCATCTTGCTCCTGTCTACAAATGTTACAATGTATGAGCAGTGTTGATGTTGGCAATTCTCCTTTCAATAAAACATCTATTCACTTCACACCTCCAAAGCTGCGTGAAATACGAGATCTCTTTCTTGTAAAACGGGGAAACATCAGCGACGGTAAGGACATTTGGTCATAAAACATTGATGCAATAACATATTTGTATAACCGAAGCAAGCATGGAGAAATGGAGGGTAAACATGGACAAATGGATGAACACAAACACATGTACACATACACACACACATATATATGCATATACATGTATAAACATACATATATGCACGCATGAACACACAGACAGATAGATGGAAGGAATGATGGATGGATGGATGGATGGACGGACGGATGGATAGAGAGAGAGAGAGAGAGAGAGAGAGAGAGAGAGAGAGAGAAATAGATGGCTGGATGGATGGGCAGATAAATAAACAGATGGACAGACAGACAGATAGATAGATAGACAGGCAAACAAACAGACAGACAGATAGACAGACAGACAGTCAGACAGATAGATAGATAGATAGATAGATAGGTAGGTGAATGGATACATATATACATACATAAATTCATACATACATACAAACATACATACATTCATAAATACATTCATAATTACATACATACATACATACATACATACATACATATATACATACATACATACTTATATACATACATACATACATATTTACATACATACATACATATTTACATACATACATACATACATAATTACATACTTCATAGAGAGAAATTCCTTTGAAATACATTAAACATGACTTAGTCAAATAAAAGTACATTTTTGTCTTTTTCAATTTATGCAACATATAAGCTAAACTACAAAAAAAAAAAAAAAAAAATTAAATACTGGAGTTTTATTCCATCATGGAATTTGTTGTGGCAGATTCTCTACAGCTGGATGCTCTTCATGTCAGTAACCCTTACCTGTTTCCAAGCCCGATGAGTGTTTGCCTCATGGCCAGACATGCTTTTCGTGGAAGACTGGAAACAAACGACCTTGCTTGTATGACAAGAGACGCTCATTTACAACCATCATGTAAGGCCCAGGCAACACACATGCACATATACATGCACATGCATATGTGTGCATGTACACACACACACACAAACACACACACACACACACATATATATGTATAGGTGCAGGGGAGGCTCTGTGGTAAGCAACTTGCTTACCAACCACTTGGTTCTGGATTCAGTCCCACTGCATGGCACCTTGAGCAAGTGTCTTCTACTATAGCCTCAGGCTGACCAAAGCCTTGTGAGTGGATTTGGTAGATGGAAACTGAAAGAAGCCCATCATATGTGTGTGTGTGTGTGTGTGTGTATCCCTACAAGCATCGCTTGACAGCCAATGCTGGTGTGTTTACATCCCTGTAACTTAGTGGTTCAACCAAAGAGGCTGATAGAATACTATATATA
>NC_068985.1:93689213-93690750 GCF_001194135.2 Octopus bimaculoides | reverse complement strand
TTATTTGTTAAAAATACTTCCTTGTGAGTTATAAGTTTTTTTTTGAGTTTGTAAAATGTGAAGTAAAAAAAATGCGAGCAAAATTCTTTCACCCTCATACATCAAACCAGAACAAGAGAGATCACCATATGTATACACACACACACACACACAAATGTTGATATATGTATTTATGTGTTTGATGGATTCTCCTGTTGAAGACAACAAATGAGTGTTCTGCTTTTACTGAACGACCTGCGCAGATTTGTTTATAGCAATCAAATGTTCGTGACACACACTAGTTCACTCTCTCCATCGAATCAATGTAGCCTGAACCAGTGCTTGTTTTCACTTTTTCGAGATCAGTGAATAATTTCACAGGAAAAAGTTATATATATTTGCAAAGGAATATCTTTCGCATCGAAGGTCAGTGATTGTCTACGCTGAGGACGGGAAAATACCCAGAAACTCGAGTCCGTGCATATCGCAGATCAAGATGGGAAAGATGACTTCCCTTTGCAAATACAGACAGGACACAGATGTATGTCAATAGCCAGCTGGAGGAGATGTTCTCCTGGGGCTAAAAGCAACAGTAACATCTACAGCTGTAGAAACTCTGCCAAATTAGATTGGAGCCTGGTGTTGCCATCCGGTTTCACCAGTCCTCAGTCAAATCGTCCAACCCATGCTAGCATGGAAAGCGGACGTTAAACGATGATGATGATGATGATGATATAAACATATATCGAGGGAAAAAAGAAAATGGAGAAATAATGAATGTATGAATAATTTATTTGTATGTATTTAGTTGATGGGTTTTATAAAATATAAATGAGTTATATAAAACCCATTAATTAAATACACTTACTATATATATATATATATAGCGTTTAGCTTGTTTAACCCATTAATTCCCTGTATGCATCCTTCAAAAGAAAAATGTTTACCTAAGTTGCATGAGCTCCGAATTGACCCTGAAGAAGTCCTACCATCATATAGTTAGAACACGATACATATCTTAGCATTTAACCAAATGCGTGGAAATTATGATCAACGAGGGTGTAGGACTGAAACATATATGTTGGTTCCTTTATTTTATTTTCTGAGCTTTACACCTGTAATCAATTTATTTGTACTGTTATGTCTTTTAAAACAAATTTTCATCATTTTATAACATAGAAATGAATTATTCAAGCATTTCATCCAGAATGCTAACAATTCTGCCAGCTCACTGCCTTAATAATAATAATAATAATAATAATAATAATAATAATGTGCAGTAGATTTAATATCTCTCTTTACTCTTTTACTTGTTTCAGTCATTTGACTGCGACCATGCTGGAGCACCGCTTTTAGTCGAGCAAATCGACCCCAGGACTTATTCTTTGTAAGCCTAGTACTTATTCTATCAGTCTCTTTTGCCGAACCGCTAAGTTACAAGGACGTAAACATACCACCATCGGTTGTCAAGTGATGTTGGGGGACAAACACAGATACACAAACACACACACACACACACATATATATATATATATATATATATATATATATATATATA
>NC_068985.1:93678596-93686096 GCF_001194135.2 Octopus bimaculoides | reverse complement strand
ATTCACTTCACCCAAAATGTCCGGACAATGTTTGCAATATCTAAATTATATTTTGATGCTTACGTGAAGAAAATAACAGCTCCCTAATAAGGTGTGACTAAATCCTGTTAAGCTCAGTTTTGCCTTTCGTTCTTTCCAGGTAGATTGAAATACAGAACCAATCAAGTCTTGTCGTTGATGTAATCATAGTTAATGAAATATATAACATATATTACACACACACACACGCACATGCATATATAAAGCACTCTGTACCCTCTGTAAAGTGGTTATGCATCAGAAAGAGCATCCAGCCATAGAATACGATGCCAAAGTAGACACTGGTTCTTGACACAGTCTTTTGTCTCTTCAGGTCCAGTGAAAATATCCAACCCAACCCAGCATGGAAGACAGACATAAAACTAAGACGATAAGGATGATGATGATGACAATGACGACGACGACGATGATGATGATAATGATGGCGTGTGTGTGTGTGTGTGTGTTATGCGATTGTTCTCAGATCTAACTTGACACACTTGAATGAGATTCTTCTGATAAGTGTCTCTGCCATGAATATTCTCTCTCTCTCTCTCTCTCTCTCTCTCTCTCTCTCTCGCATTCACTTACATTGTAAAGATATAATTATCACAGAAATATATCAATGTAACATTAAAGAGACATAATCAAATAATAATAATAATAATGATAATAATAATAATTAAAGAAACTCAACTGGTATCAGGGCAGGTGAGGTCAGATTTTCGACACCTCTATACCCACTTTCTGAGCCATGAGAACTGTGTTGGAAGATTGTGATTGAAGTTGACGAACATACGAAAAAGATTATTTGAATTTAGATGGCCAGGCATGAACTGTGCAGTAGGTCAATAGAGTAAATAACACACACACACAATAATATGTATTAAATCATTAGGTTACAGTTTATTTGTTCTGTGAAGTCAGCATCAAATATGTAGTTAGAAATATTTATCTGGTGAAGAAAACATATGAGGTCAAGGGTTAATATTATATAAGTCTTTTTTGGTAACTAAGGGTAACAACTCTGGGGATATTTCAGCCTTATTTGACTTCATCTGGGCAAGCATATATTTCACTGAACTTGCAGAAGTGGTGATGAGAGAGCCGAGCCTTTAAAAGATACAACGTTGCACTCAATGAGGTTTGAAAAAGTTGCATACTTTATAAAATAAATTAAAGTGATTAATTTCTCAGAGATGCAATCAGTATAAAAAGCAAAAATTAAAATTTCTATCTGTCTATTATATTAAATGTATGTACATTATAGTAAAGCATTCCTCTAGGCAAGGCTGTGTGTTAAGAAGTTTGCTTCCGAACCATATGGTTCATGGTTCAGTTCCAGTGTAGCCTTCGGCCAGCCAAAGTCTTGTGAATGGATTTGGTTGACAGAAACTGAAAGAAGCCCATCTTATATATATACATATATATACACGACGGGCTTCTTTCAGTTTCCGTCTACAAAATTCACTCACAAGGATTTGGTCAGCCCGAGGCTATAGTAGAAGACACTTGCCCAAGGTGCCACGCAGTGGGACTGAACCCGGAACCATGTGGTTGGTAAGCAAGCTACTTACCACACAGCCACTCCTCACTGTGCAGTTTCTGTGATGTTTACATCACAAATGATATCAAATTTTTTGAAACATCCTGTACTTTCTTTACTGCATTAGATATTTATCTTTAACTTGTTTCAGTCATTAGACTGTGGCCATGCTGGGCCCTGAAGAAATTTTAGCTGAATGAATTGAACCCCACCAATTTTTTTTTTTTTTTTTTAAAGCCTGGTACTTATTCTGTTGGTCTGTTTTGGCGGAGTGCTAAGTTTCAGGGATGTAAACACACCGACACCAGCTGTCAAACAGTGGTGGGGAACAAACACACACACACATATATACATGTATGTATGCAATAAGCTTCTCTCAGTTTCCATTTACCAAATTTGTTCACAAGGCTTTGGTGAACCTGAAGCTGGGGGACAAACATAGAGAAACACACACACACATGCATATATGCGATGGGGTTCTTTCAGTTTCCATTTAAATTCGTTCACAAGGCTTTGGTCAACCTGA
Organism: Octopus bimaculoides; assembly: GCF_001194135.2. Lineage (NCBI taxonomy): Eukaryota > Metazoa > Mollusca > Cephalopoda > Octopoda > Octopodidae > Octopus > Octopus bimaculoides. The sequence continues at coordinate 93,684,006 of NC_068985.1, read as the reverse complement.
GGTTATAGTAGAAAAATACTTGCTTAAGGTGTCACACAGTGGGACTGAACCCAGAACCATGTGGTTGGGAGGCAAGCTACTTACCACACAGCCACACCAGTATCATTTAAAAAAAAAATCATTTTTAGCTACATTATTATTTTTGCTTCATTAAATATGTTAATATTAACATATTCATGCAGATACTGACCACGAGTAATTAATCATACCAATTAGATATTTTTTTAGAAAATTATTTCTTCTTTTCTTTCATAGGTTTTAATTGATTATATTATTGAACTCAATACTTTTCCAGTCTGGTACTTATCGGATTGATTGCTATTGACACCTTACTTGACATCAGTAAACAAATATACACACACTCCTGCATTTAAACACACACACACACATACGGAAATATATATTTCTCTATCTGTCTCCCTCTCTCTCTTCTTCTCTCTCCCACCGTCCCTCTATCTGTCTATCTGCTTATCTATCTGTCTGCCAATCTATCTATCTATCTATTAATCTATCTATCTACATATCTATCAATCTATGTACATATCTATGTACATATCTATCTATTTTAACCCTAACCTTAAACACCGAGGGTGCGTATTCTGTACCTTCGCCCCGTTTATGAGCCACCAAACCCGATAACACATTCTTTACGTGGTTGCTCAACCTGCTAGAAATAGCAGCAAAATAATCTTAAATAAATGAATAAACATACAGCTTTTTCTAGACGGGATGGTCAAGGCTGGAAGACCGTGTGAGATCGATTGCTGCAAACTTTAAACAAAACAATTACAGTAACAACAAGAAGAAGAACCAGTGTGTTTATGTATCACCTACCAGCCTGTTGTTGCTCCTCCAGCAGATCTGAATCAGTATGTCGCCGTTTCAGCTGATGTTCTCTCGACTCTGTTGTGACTAGTCGCTGTTTAATATCATTAGACACAAGGCAAGACTCTATGTAAGGCTGTAACTTAACAGATAGCCAGAAATGTCTAGCTAGGATCACATCAGGCTGGTCAGAATCACAGAAAACAGTGTTTTGGTTGTTGGTTAAAGAACGAGTGTCAAGAAATTTTGCAGTCGTTGTTCCAACCGACATTATTTACCGATTTCATCTCCATAGCAACACAGACGCACTAACGGCAGTTTAGTTTCAGTTTTGCGTTTTAAGCCGAAGTTTCGTAACTTTCTGCTCAACATGCGTTCATATTTGTGTAAATGAATCTATAGTTAATGCTGTAATGTGTGTGTATATTAAATCACTTTATTACATATAATCTCTCTCTCCTTCCCTCTCACTTTCTGATACATACATACGTACGTACGTACGTACGCACGCATGTATGTATGTATGTATGTATGTATGTATGTGTGTATATATATATGAATTCTCCCTATATATATATATATATATATATATATATTTATATATATGTGTGTATGTATACCACGGGCTTCTTTCAGTTTCCCTCTGCCAAATCCACTGACAAAGCTTTGGTGGGTCCGAGGCTCTAGTAGAAGACACTTGCATTAGGGAATTCAACACCTCACTACTGTTTACGTATAACGATGCCTCTTCTTTATAAACATGGGAATTCAACGACTTACCACTGTTTACGTATAACGCGTTTTCTTCTTTCTTTATAAACATAGGAATTGAACAACTTACCACTGTTTACGTATTTTTCTTTATAAGCATAGAAGTTCAACAACGCATTACTGTTTACGTATAATGAGATCCCTTCTTTCTTTGTAAACATGGGAATTCAACGACTTACTACTGTTTACGCATACCGAGACCTCTTCTTTCTTTATAAACATGGGAATGCAACGACTGGCTCTTTTTTAAAACGGGGGCCACATTTTTCATTAATGTTTTACGTAGTGTTTTTGGTACCGAAAGACTTTCAAACTTCGTATACTTATCTATTTTGTGTTATAGAACAGAAAAATATTTTTGTATTCGAATTTATTTCATGTAAAAAATTGTGTTATTTCGATAATTTCAACCAATCACTGACGTCCATTCAGCCGATATACATTAAGTGCCGACTACATAAACAAACGATTCTTCGTTTTATTTGCTTTTTTCATTTTAAATTTGCTTTAACCCTAACCCTAACCCTAGGGTTAATTGTTTCAGAATCGTTTGTTTATGTAGTCGGCACTTAATGTATATCGGCTGAATGGACGTCAGTGATTGGTTGAAATTACAGACATACGACAACTTTAACATGGAATAATTTATGGATTTCTTTTTTTTTTTAAGAAGACTAAGAGAAAAAGATGTTTTATATGACACATTCTACCAGTGTTCCAAGTTTCAAAGTGTTTCGTTAATGAAAAATGTGGCCCCCGTTTTAAAAAAGATCCCAACGACTTACTACTGTTTACGTATAACGAGATCGCTTCTTTATAAACATGGGAATTCAATACCTCACTTCTATTTATGTATAACGAGACCTCTTCTTTCTTTATAAACATGGGAATGCAACAACTCACAACTGTTTACGTATACCGAGACCTCTTCTTTCTTTATCACAGCCGGCTAAGACTAACTCAGTTTACCTCTTAACAATTGTTTGCAGTATTTCGTTTTGGAAGTGGTTAATAATGGGAAATAATCTGAAGGTAGAAATTTCCGAATATGACAAGCTACAGGGCCAGCGTCATTTACATGCATTATTTGATACTTTCGTGCAACAGGTTCGGAGGCAATCAGAAATTAATAGACACTGATTGGATATACGCTTCTGATCAATAAATCGATATACCTCTAGCTAACGTGCGATCTGTAATATTTTACGCTCTTTCGATGAAAATAAATGTTAACCGATAGCAAACTGACGTTAATATAATAGTCTTTGACTTGCGTTTGTTTTATTCATTAGACTTCGGCCATGATAGGGCACCGCCTTGAAGAACTTTTGTGAAACGAATCCATTACAGTGTTATGTGTCTTTAAAGCCTGGTGCTTATTCTATCGATCTCTTTTGCCGAATCTCTAAATCATGGGGACGGGTTAATTGAATAGGTCATGCTAATTAATCTGAGGCAAACTGTTCCTTTAAGTGACTAAAGCAAAATACGGGAAGAACTTGTGCGTATGTGTGTATGTATGTGTGTGTGTGTGTGTGTGTGCGAGCGCATGAGTGTGTGTGTATGTGTGTGTGTGTGTGTGTGTGTGTGCATTTAATGTATAGTTGGTTGATAATCTCCGTCCACCGTCTTACTTAGTGGTAAGACAAATACACATCGACACTATGATGAGGTTTCTTTGCAAGTCCCACGGTTTTCCACACACACATAAACACACGCTCACACACGCATACACAGAGGTATGTGCGTATCTATATGCTTCTATACGTACGCACAAATGTATGTATGACTATATTGTATCTATGTGTGTGTGTGTGTGTGTGTGTGTTTATGTGTGTGGGGATGCATTTGTGTCTGTGTTTGTTACCCACCATCGCTTGAAAACCGGTGTTGGTTTGTTAATGTCTTCTTAACTTATAGGTTCGGTAAAAGACCGATTGAACAAGTACCAAACTAAAACAGAAAATAAGCACTGGGGATGCTCCTGCATGGCCGAAGTCCAATGACTGAAACGAACAAATAAATAATAAGAGATAAAAATTACTCTGGTTACGGTATTATTTTAATAAACGAAAATCATTTCACGATGCGTAAATGCTTGCCTATCAAACTAGTAGCGAGAATATTCAACAATCAGATCACTGTATCCGATGTTGCGATTCGCTAGAATATTACCCTCGTGATAAAAAAAATCTAACCAATCACGACTTTGCCTCTAGCAAAAATTCCCTCTTTTCGCGCCTTTTTCTCTGAGCGTATCCGGCACTATAAATTCAGCACACCCTAACTACTTCACAGACAGCATTGACAGAGAGCAGACACGAGACGCCAGACGGACAGCTGCTAACCCAAGCTCACAACACAAAGACAAAGAACAGTCGGAGGACGAAAGGCATTAGAAGTCAGTAGCACAGCGAGCAGCTAACTGCACTTTGATTGTTGCTACAATTACATCAACAACAATATCATCCAAACTCTCTCAATGTTTTGTCGTTCGTAGTAACGACAATATTTGCTTTTTGTTTTCGGTAAAAATAAAAATTTCGTTTATCATAAATCTAATAAATATCAGTGTTCTTATTCGTACAAACTAAAACATCCATTTTAAGTTTAGATTTACGTTTTTCTATTCAGTAGGACTGTAACTTAACGCTCTCCGCGTATTTTACTAATGCTACAAAAGCGCCGATTGCAACTATTCTGATAGTAGTAATGCCTATGTCAATATTAGGAAAATTAATTCTATTTTCATCGCAGACTTAATGACAATTTCATTCTGTGTTGCCATCGAATTTCCGTCATATTGTTACAAATACGACAAATCGTTTCCAGCTGTCGTTATGAAATGTATCGAAATTGTTTTTGCCGATGGAACAACATGCATTCTGCAAAAATTTGACAACTATCGCCGAATATGTGTAATTCGCAGACAACTGACACAATCACGATTGGTAAATTGCTTTATCCGGTCACGGAACTCTGGTGGTGATTGTTTGAAAATGATTTCGACGAAACTGTGGTAACCAGGATATGTCTTTTAATTTTTACTTGCCTCAGTCAGGAGACTGCGGCCATACTGGGGCACCACCTTGAAGAATTTTAGTCGAACGAACCTACCCCAGTACTCATTTTTTTAAAAAAAACCTGGTACTTATCCTATTAGTTTCTTTTTCCGAACCGCTAAATTACAGGGACGTAAGCACACTAACACCGGTTGTCAAATGGCGGCGGGGGACAAATACAGACACAAAGACACGCACGTATCTATATGCGAGGGCTTCTTTCAGTTTCCGTATACCAAATCCACTCAAAATGCTTCAGTCGCCCTGAGGCTATAGTAGAAGACACCTGCCCAAGATGTTACGCAATGGGACTGAACCCGGAGTTATGTGGTTAAGAAGCAAACTTACCAAATAGCCTCTCCTGCACCTACATAATAAAAAATCTTGAGATCTTTGTTTTTACGAGGATAATGAATTAAAGACAAATATATTGGATATCCTCACAAAATGTATACCTACTCGATAATTGTAAAGTGAGTTTTTGCTATTCTTTTACTTGTTTCAGTCATTTTACTGCGACCATGCTGGAGCACCGCCTTTTAGTCGAAGAAATCAACCCCGAGACTTATTCTTTGTAAGCCTGTTACTTATTCTGTTGGTCTCTTTTGCCGAACAGCTAAGTTACGGGACCGTAAACACACCAATATCGTTCGGTCGTCAAGTGGTGGTGGAGGGACAAACACACACACACATAAATATAAATATATACATACAGATATATATATATATATATATATATACATATATATATA
>NC_068985.1:93674792-93677280 GCF_001194135.2 Octopus bimaculoides | reverse complement strand
TATATACATATGCTTGACAACCGATGCTGCTGTATTTACGTCCCCGTAACTTAGCGGTTCGGCGAAAAACACTGATAGAAGAAGTACTAGGCTTACAAAGAATAAGTCCTGGGGTTGATTTGCTCGACTAAAAGGCGGTGTTCCAGCATGGCCGCAGTAAAATGACTGAAACAGATAAAAGAATAAAATACTTTTAAAAGAGAATCGAAGACCTGTAGGCCTTTGAATCCTAAGCTATTGCAGTAGCTGGTCTTCATCGGACTTAATAGAAAGAAATGCGTTAACGGAGAGAGTAAAGAACCTAGGTTGGCCGAGAGCGTGGTAGCAAATTATTAGTAACGATATTACGATCCCAAAGCGTACGGCGACGAGCTGGCAGAATCCTTACCGCGGCGGACAAAATGCTTAGCAGTATTTTTTCGGATTTAAGTTCTCAATTCAAATGCCGCTGAGATCGACTTTTCTTTTCATCCTTTCGGGGTCGATAAAATAAGTGCCAGTTGAGCACTGGAATCGATGTAACCGACTTAACCCCTCCCTCAAGATTGTTGACCTTGTGCCAAAATTTGAAACTAATATTACGATTGCAAAGTCAACACAAACATATATTCCTTAGACTGGCCTAACATGCAGAAAGAGCCTTGCTTTACGGCAATTCGCTTGTCTTTTACAGTTTTGCTTTCAGACAACGCAAAGAGTGAATTTGTTATCCAGTGACAACACCATTATTACAAATACTAGTAATACATTTTTAGGGATTCGTTTAACCAACCACACCCGAATCCCACAAATATTGTCTTAGTTGCTGTATTTGCTTGGCTTCAGGACATCCTTCATCAAAAGAATCTCAACCGTAACCATCACGTATTTTCCCCATGTTCAGAAAATCCAGAATCATATGTTATGTATTATTTTCAAAGGCGGCAGAGTGTGATTTGAGGGAGTTTTAGTCACAACCTCTAGCATATTTACCGACCACGTAAACGCATTTCATATTTTACTGATGTTCAGAGAATAAAAGTTGTTGTTGTTGTTGGCATTCCGTCGCTTACGACGTCGAGGGTTCCAGTTGATCCGATCAACGGAACAGCTTGCTCGTGAAATTAACGTGCAAGTGGCTGAGCACTCCACAGACACGTGTGCCCTTAACGTAGTTCTCGGGGATATTCAGCGTGACACAGTGTGACAAGGCTGACCCTTTGAATTACAGGTACAATAGAAACAGGAAGTAAGATTGAGAGAAAGTTGTGGTGAAAGAGTACAGCAGAGTTCGCCACCATCCCCTGCCGGAGCCTCGTGGAGCTTTTAGGTGTTTTCGCTCAATAAACATTCACAACACCCGGTCTGGGAATCGAAACCACGATCCTATAACCGCGAGTCCGCTGCCCTAACCACTGGGCCATTGCGCCCCCACTAGGGAATAAAATATCATATTTTCTTTGATGTGTTCTTTTCCGAGACGGAAGAATATGATTTGTAGGAGATTTGATTGCAATTTCTGGCAGATCTAGTGACCACGTAAACGCTCAGGAAATGCCAGAAAGTCGTCACAGAAAGCTTATAGGATAAAGTTTAGTCTCTTGTACGTCGTGACTCCATATCGTTCTGTTAAGGAATTTACCTTACATCTGCAAAGCACTGATAAAAATAAAATTTCAATCATATTCTGGTATCGATTTCATCAACTTTATCCAAGTTTTACACATTTATGGCTTTCTGCCAGAATACGAAACTAACATTAAATATTTTCAACATGAAAGTTAGTTATTTATTTTCCTGAATTAGTATTTAATAAAGTCACACATTTACTTATGAAGTTTCACCGAAATATCAGTGTCCCAAAGATAAATTACTTTCTTAAACGCAACAGTTTTTAATAGCTGATAGGTAAAACCTATAACTGCGAACTTTTTCGTGATGCGTTCTTTCTAAATATTAGAAGAGCGTTTGGTATTTAATGTTCCAATATCTATTAAATATATTCTTCAGGCATCAAACACGCCATCCCCAGTAAAAACCCAGATAAAAGTGGTGTAGAAAGATCACTAAAGGAACTGTTGCGCAACATCAGGGAAGTGATATGGAGGAAGTTTGTTGCAAAATCTCAGGAAAATGGAGGAACGATGTTGTTACTTTTTCTGCACAACAACAACATTCTTAAGCTACGGATTTTGATCGATTGATCGATTATTATTTTCCAACTATTTTTTTTTTTTTTTGCAAATAACTTTGTGAAATATGAGGAGATACGACTAAGTCCTATGCTGACCTTCTCCAAGAATGGTACAATTTATGAAGTTGTTGCTCACCTTGAATTTTTGAAGTTTTATGTTTGGAGAAATAGAAATGATGCGAGAACTCCAGAGTATTGTATTTCCCACGAGGAATGATTGTGGATCTGAGAAAAGGGACAGAGTGAGGTCGAAAGGAGGAAGGGAAGTTTATGTCAGGTGAACTTAGGTGGAAGCGATAAGCAATAATTTAGTTT
>NC_068985.1:93672763-93674677 GCF_001194135.2 Octopus bimaculoides | reverse complement strand
CCAGCGATTCGTTGTCTTCCACTCAACAACTTACCTTAAATTGTTACAGTTAGCATTGAACTTGCGCAGGGAGGTTTACAGTTTTTTCTTTTCTACTCTAGGCTCACGGCCTGAAATTTTTGAGAAGGGGGCGAGTCGTTTAGTTCGACCTCAGTATGCAATTGGTACTTAATTAATCGATCCCGAAAGGATGAAAGGCAAAGTCGACCTCGGCGGAATTTGAACTCAGAACGCCAAGACAGACGAAATACCGCTAAACATTTCGCCCGGTGTGCTAACGTTTCTTATTTCTTTATTGCCCACAAGGGGCTAAACATAGAGGGGACAAGAATAGGAACAAACATCCATAAACCATCCCGCCAGACGCTCTAACGATTTCGCCACAATTCTATCCTTGACTGCTATTTATTTTATCGACGCCAGAATGCGGATTGGCGAAGTCAACCCGAACAGGATTTGAAATTAGAAAGCAAGGAGCCGATGATTTTTATGCCTTTCGTCAACTCTTATAGTTCGTTATTTACATTATTTACATTTGACGGCTATTTGTTCTCATCTTGTTTGTTATTAACACAACGTTTCAGCTTACACACATGCACTACCGTGTAAGTGCAGCAAATATCTATTGTAGGAATTGTTACGTTCATTACTCAGGCTGAATTTTACGATATCAATTTCTACATTATACATAAGAAACTCTCTTCTATACGTCGCCTGATGAGGGATACAGTTCTCGAAACAGACTGTTCTATAGTGGAAGACTTGCTATAGGGTAATATCAAGCATATTTCTTTGATGACCGGCCCCATGAATCAATAATGGTATCATGAATCTATTAATTTATCATGCAGTGAGCTTGGTTTTGAAACTACACACCCATATTCTCGTTGCTTTGCTGTTGGATCTTATCTTTGATATTTTCCCCTATAGCGACATTTTTGTTGTTCTTTAACCCCAGGTCTGATCTGATGTGGCAGACATAGAACTTCATTTTTCCTAACGAGCTCTTTTCTTTCCTTAAGACAGCAGTTATTGTTTGGAGGATATTAGGCAACTATTTTTAGCAGATCGAAGAACCACGAAGAGACTCCATCGTTTGTTCATCTTCCTCTTGTTGTTGCTAAATGTTATTGCTGGTGACGCCGTTCTTTCTTTCGCCGTCGCCATAGCAACAACAACAGTAGTAGTAGTAGTAGTAGTAGTAGTAGTAGTAGTAGTAGTAGTAGTAGTAGTAGTAAGTGCTGTTGTTGTGCATAATCCACCATCAAAAGCCTCCCAGATTGAGAAACGCGATTGAGGCGGTGTTGCATGTCAAGACAGATTATGGCGAGAGAGAAGGAGAGAGAGAGAGAGAGAGAGAGAGAGAGAGAGAGAGAGAGAGAGAGAGAGAGAGAGGCTGGGTGGGGTAGGATGTGAGAAGCAATACTGTTTAATAACTGTTGGTGGTTTAGCAAAGGAAAAAATAAAAGACGACCAATGAGAAACGTTTGTGGAGTGAATGGTACGAGGTTTTAGTCTGAGAAAGAACTGTGTCTCCCTCATGTCGAGGCAAAGCTATATTGACGGGTGGTGGTGCTGGTGGTGGTGGTGAATGTGCTACTATTGCTGGTGGTGGTGGTGGTTGTGGAAATAGTGCTGGTGGTGGTAGTGGTAGTGGTGTTGGTGGTGATGATGGTGATGGTTGTTGTGGCGGTGGTAGTGATGATGATGATGATGATGATGACAGTGGTGGTGGATGTAGTCGTGATGGTAGTGGTGGTGGTAGTGGTGATGGTGTTGTTGTTGTTGGTGGTGGTGGCGGTCGTGATAACGGCGACGGTGGTGGTAGTGGTGGTGGTGGACGTAGTAGTAATGAAGGTGGTAGTGCTAGTAGTGATAGTGTTGTTGTTGTTGTTGATTGTGGTGACGGTGGTA
>NC_068985.1:93670483-93672457 GCF_001194135.2 Octopus bimaculoides | reverse complement strand
TTTAGAAATTTACTCTTCATTTCATGATTTTACTCAAGCGCCAAAAATTTAGATACAAGTTTAATTATACAGGCGTGGCTGTGTGGTAAGAAGTTTGCTTCCCAACTTCATGATCCCGGGCTCAGTCCTACTGCGAGTCACCTTGGGCAAGTGCCTTCTACTACAGCCTCGGGCCGACCAAAACCTTGTGAGTAGATCTGGAAGACGGAAACTGAAAGAAGCCCGTCGTATATATGTATATATCTGTGTGTGTACAGTTCTATATTTAAGTGATTGTTTACATTATTTACATTTGATGGATATTTGTCTTCATCTTGTTTGTTGCTAACACAATGTTTCGGCTGATATACTCTCCAGCCTTCATCAGGTGTCTTGGGGAAATTTCACACCTGGGTTCTCATTCGTAAGGTATTTTTCGATGCTGCTGTTATTATTATTATTATTATTATTATTATTATTATTATTATTATTATTATTATTAGTGTTATTCAGGTCACTGCCTGGAATCGAACTCGGAATCTTAGGGTTAAAAGCCCGCGTTCTCAACCACTACGCCATATGCCCATGTGCTTGTCCTTACTCCACCGTTTGACAATAGGTGCCGGTACGATCAAGTCCCCTAAAATAGCGGTTCAGCGAAAGAAACCGATAGAATCAGTGCCAAACTCTTGAAAAGCAGTGGGGTCGGTTCGTTTGACTAAAATTCAAGGCGGTACTCCAGCATGGCCGCAGTCCAATGACTGAAACGAGTAAAATAACAAAAAAGATTCTTATTCTAAGTATTTCTTGATATTCTTTTGTATTCTAGGCACAAGGCACGAAATTTTTTGGAGGGGGCCAGTCGATTAGATCGACTCCAGTATGCAACTAGTACTTAATTTAACGATACCGAATAGTCTATTACATGGACCCAGTGCTCAACTGGTACATATTTTATCGACCGGAAAGACGAAAGGCAAAGTCGACCTCGGTGGAATTTGAACTCAGAACATAAAGGTAGACAAAATGCCGGAAAGCACTATGCCCGGCGTGTTAACGATTCTGCCGGTGTACCGCCTTAAAACGTTCTTCTAATTATGTTACGGGTATAGATTAGATAAAAGCGGTTCTTTGTTGATTTACCCTGGGTAGTCTACACAAAGACGAGGTTTTCTATAATGCACCAACCGCCCAACAGGTTATAGACCTCACTACGGTTCCATGGTCACTTTGCAAACGATGGATCTAACACGCTAGATGGAAGAATAATCTTGAGGAAAGACGAATATTTCTTCCTTGTGTATGAGATAACTTCAAGAAAATATTGTAAGATTTCCAAACATCAGTCATAGTTTATGGGAGAACTTTGCAGTTTTGGGGTATTAAACTGTGTCAAAGACAGAATTAATGTCTCGGAACTTTTCTTCCCTGAGCCGGAGCCAAGTAAAAATATTTATATGAAAATCTCAACGTATCGTTTCAATTGAAAATCCATATCTGTAAACGTTCTCGGCAATGTATCCGGTGAAGTATTGAGGAAGTCTATTCAACATGCAAGCTACAAGATTAAATCATGTCAGAATAATGTCGAAACTCACAACTTTACAAAATACCATTACCAGTCTATATGTTTATTAAATTACGCACACACAAACGCACAAACATCTATACACATTACACATGCACACACACACACATAATCGCGCATACACAGCATGCACACATACACACGCATAATCGCACATACACACCTTTTTCTTTTATTTCTTTCTTTTGTATTTGCTTGCAAGAATGAGTAAACAGGAAGTATCAGTAAATTCAGGTGAGCATTTAATTGGATATGGCAAATAGGAGTAATATATTACCTATTTGGTGTAAATGTAGTTTATTCACGCACTGGTCTCCATTCCCGAGTTACACACACACACACACACACACACACACACACACACACACACACACACACACACACACACACACACACACACACACACA
>NC_068985.1:93668987-93670255 GCF_001194135.2 Octopus bimaculoides | reverse complement strand
TCTCTCTCTCTCTCTCTCTCTCTCTCTCTCTCTTTCTCCTTCTACTTATCCTCCCTCCACAATGCTTTATAACAGAAGAAAGACCAGCGCCCATGACGTTTCTCTACGACCTCTATGTTGATGGAAGAAAGAGAGGAAATAATCTCTAGTCTGAATGCTTACAACAGAGTGGAACCCGATAAAGGCACCCGAGAGATACATGACAGTGTTAAACCGGGTGACAGATTATGTGTGGCTGTGTTTTTACTTATTCTGCTGCCAGATAATGTGATGCAGTAACATTTAATACCTTAAACTGACCCGAACACAGAATCAGTTTCACAATGGGGGGAAACTAACACAGCATCTTCACAGCCTCAACAGATCAAGAAATTTTAACTCACCGCCACCGCTGTCACCACTATCACCACCAACAACAACACCTGGATAGGTGACATATTGGGTATGTGCTCTTTTATACACGGAACACAGCAATGTCTATATGCGAGGTGAGTACATTATTGGTATTTATTTTATAAATTCTGGAAATAGGAAAAACATTGATGACAGTTCCGTCGAGATTTTCTTGTTAATAATTCAACTTACCACCGGTTGCTGCTTGACAATATATCTGATGTAAGCAAATATATATTTCTACAGCATGGTCAAATTGTTCCTGTAATTATTATCCAGGCAACATTATCATTTTATTAGGTTGTCAAGAAAGTTCGTGAGGAATTTTTAATTTTGGTTTTAAATGATGCATTTTCAAATTAATTTTCGTTAAATTTCTTTGACTTTATATATCATTTTAAAGCTAGTTTTTCGCTCTATCTAATCGTGTTACTCTTTTTCTTTTTGAATAATTAGGCCATTTTTTTCCGGAAAATTGAATACAACATGGACAAAAAGCAAATTCGCACAATTTTCTTATTCCAGTTCAAGCTAGGCCGAAAAGCTGCTGAAACAGCTCGCGATATCAACGATGCGTTTGGCCCAAGAACCACTAATGAACGTACAGCACAATGGTGGTTCAAGAAATTTCGTAGCGGTGACGAGAGTCTTGAAGATGATAAGTGTAGCGGTCGACCGTCGAATGTTGACAACGATCAACTAAGAGCCTTAGTTGAAGCCAATCCACGCACAACTGTTCGAGAGCTTGCTTCTGAATTAGATGTAACGTATACGATAATTTCCAGCTAGTTGAAAGAGATCGGAAAAACAAAAATGCTCGAGAAATGGGTGCCGCACGAATTGAACGACAAAAAAAAAAAAAAAAAAAAAAAAAA
>NC_068985.1:93662092-93666100 GCF_001194135.2 Octopus bimaculoides | reverse complement strand
ATATATATATACATAAATACGCACGCACACATCTCGCGCATACAAATAAATGTGTGTGTGTATACAATGGTTTGTGCATGTGTGTGTGTGTGTATGTGTGTTTGTGTGTGTGTGTGTGTGTGTGTGTGCGCGCGCACAGTACGTGCCACAATTAACGAATAATGGATTGTACAAAATATGGTAACCAAATGCTAACAGAAACCGAGTTCCACCTCATCGTATTTTATAACTATCATGATTCTACAGGTGTAAAATACCAAGGCTTTCTCACTGAATATTTTTATTCCATCTGGGGGTGGGTGGTAGTGGTGGTAGTTGTGGGTGGTGATGGGTGAGCTGAAAGCAGACGTACCCCACCCTCCTCCATAATCTTGTCTTAGCATAAGTTCGTATATCACGTGCATTATTAAACACATTTTATGCATATTTATTAAAATGTGTAAATGATACTTCATGATGGTGGCGATGGCGGTGAACCATGTGGTTGGTAAGCAAGCTTCTTACCACACAGCCGTGTTGCGCCTATGTGTGTTCAACAAAATAAAATACCAGTCATATATTTGGGCAGACGACTTTCCCTCCTTCTTCTTGTGAATAACTCACTTTTAATTAGAATGCATTATTATCTGCTTGTTTCGTCAATGCCACAATTAAATGCGTTTGTTAACAACATATCGGTTTCACATTTTGACACAAGACCAACAATTTCGGGAGTGGACATAAGTCGATTTCATCGACCCAAAAGCTCAATAGAATTAGTACCAGTTCTGCGCTGGGTTGATGTACCCTGAACTATCCTCCATCAAAATTTCAGGTCGTTTGTCTATAGTAGAAACAATTGTTATCATTATTAGTATTATTATTAAGGAGGCGAGCTGGCAGAATCGTTAGCACGCCGGGCGTAATGCTTAGCGGTATTTCGTCTGCCGTTACGTTTTGAATTCAAATTCCGCCGACGTCAACTTTGTCTTTCATCCTTTAGGGGTCGATAAATTAACTACCAGTTACGCACTGGGCTTGATGTATTCGACTTAATCCCTTTGTCTGTCCTTGTTTGTCCCCTGTGTTTATCCCCTTGTGGGCAATAAAGAAATAAGAATCGTTAGAACGCCGGGCGATATGCTTAGCGGTATTTCGTCTGTCTTTTGCTTTTCATCCTTTCGGGGTCGATACATTAAGTACCAGTTGCGTACTGGGGTCGATCTAATCGACTGGCCCTCTCCCAATAAACTCGGGCCTTGTGCTTAGAGTAGGAAAGATTATTAGTATTGTTATTGTCTTTGTGTTTTAATTGTTGTTGTTGCTATTGCTGCTACTATTGTTGTTGTTGTTGTTATGAGTTTTTCTTCTTTCAATTTTGTTTCCATTTCTTGCCGAGTGTCTGCCTTCTCGGCGCCTAAGGCAAAGAAACCTTCTATATACATTGATGATCCATTAAACTTAACACTCCAGATTGTTCATTTTTCAAAATGTAATGAACTTACGTGAAAAAAAAAAAAAAAAAAAAAAAAAACATCTGTGGTAATCGTTCCTACATCCACAATGCTCTTCGCAATACTTGTGACGTGCCATTTGAAACAGTAATTTTGCACTTCTTGAAGGAATGGTAAGCTAGGGATCATTCTCAAATCATCTCCAGTTCCTTTTTTTTTTAATCATTTCTAGTGCTCCTACAATCACCGACATTGTAATCACCCTTAGATGCCACTTTTTTTTACATTTCAATTACAATGAGCAAATCTATATATTTTTTATGAGCTTGTCAAATTCCATTATTGTTATTATTATTATAATTATTATTATTATTAAGAAAGCGGCGAGCTGGCAGAATCGTTACGGCGCCTGGTGATATGCTCTACGGAGCATTCTATTTCAATTTCCTTCAGCTATTTGTCTGTTCCCAACGCACGATGTTTTATGGGCACGAACTTTACTGTATTATTATTATTATTATTATTATTATTGTTGTTGTTATTGTTGTTGTTGTTGTTATTTTAATCATTATCATTATTGCTGTTGTGATGGTTGTGATTGTTGTTGTCGCTGTTATCATTATTATTATTATTATTATTATTATTATTAGCTTCCAGGTGTTCATCCCCAGTGCAGTCCTGATCCACAAGACCGATTACGATGGCCGTTTAAGCCTTAACGGTCACTTCCATTTTTGCTTTAGTTGTTTCATATACAGTTCCTCTAGGACTATATTATCTAATGTCCGAAGTTGTTTTTTTTTTTGTGATGGTAGTTTATGATTAGAGGGTGATTTGTCTGCTCTCGCTGTTTGGTCGAACGATTGCGCAAAACTCAGAAGCTCCATCGTTAGCTTGTTATTAAAATAGACTAGACTGCACAGGTATTTGAAAGCCATATAGGTGATTTACGATATTAAACCTGTTATTCTCTTCTCCAGGCAATACTTGTAGCGATTAGAAAAACATAATAAATAAAAGAAACTAAGGACTAGTAATTTATTAAAATCGTTTCAATCTATTATAAACTTTTCCGCTGACAAACATTGGCCATGCGCCGATTCAAAAGAAGCCATTATATTCTAAATGATCCTAAGAAACAAAATTACGAAAAATCTAATACTCATTTAACTAATTTCACTCATGGCATTAACAGTTTAGTTCTGCTATTGTTCAACGAGCTGAAGTATTATTTAGCGTGTGTATAATGACTTTCTAAATGGCCAGTCTGATGTACAGGCTGCTGAACAGAGAACTTGGCACAGATTTGGATTCTTGTTGCATCATTAGAGTGTTAATTGTATAGACTTTTCAGAACTTGATCTCACAGCTCGAGTTTATAGCTAGACCACTACACAATGCTTTATGTATGTATGTATGTATGTATGTATGTATTTATGTGTGTGCATTTATGTATGCATGTGTGTATTTTGCGTCTGTATGCATATGTATATATATATATATATATATTGTGGTTGACGCGTTCATTTCGGAAACGTGGTTTCAAGTTAAACCTACTGAATACCTTGAGTGTATCCTGCTATAGTACCGAACCATCCAACGATTTGTAAGTGAATTTGACAGGCGGAGATTGTGCAGAAGCCGTCTGTTCGTGCGTATATGTATGTGACCGAAATTATACAAAATTCATACCGTCAGTTTTGTAAAAGGACGTTGTAAATTTTATTTCTTTTTCTCTTCCCTCTTTTGTAGCCTTTCATTCACTTTCGAAAAGTTTATATCCCCAAACGTTTGATCTTTACGTGGCGTTATTGTCTTTATTGTACGCATTCTTTGATTGTTATAGTTTAATTTTACATTTATATACTTTCTTTAACACGTATTTTATTTATTTAACTTCTTATATGTTTTATGCTTCCTGTTTGTTCTTAGCTCATAAATTGCTTCGTTTTACTTGAGTGTATTTGTACACTTATATCCTTATGCCTGAGTAATACAAATCACCGCTTCTTCGCCGTATCTCTTGCTAAAAGCTTGGTCCAAATGTCCGCAGCAACAGAGCAAACTTCTCTATAGAAATGCTTAGCAAAGTAAATACACAGAAATAGAGAGAGAGAGAGAGAGAGAGAGAGAGAGAGAGAGAGAGAGAGAGAGAGAGAGAGAGAGTGAGAGAGAATAATATGGGAATTCCTAAAACAAGAACCTGTGAAGACAGTTTGCTATTCTCTGTAAATGCACAAAAAACATTTTAAGGGCTACATACTTTGTATTGTTGTTATTGGATTAGCGAAACAGTTACGAGAACGGAACCAAGTGATAAGCCCCACTTTCCCGGGAATTGCCCAGTACGTCAGCTAGTATATATACATCTACACACACATGCATATAAATTACTTTACAAAGACATTATAAAAGCTGTATGATAAAAAAAAAGTCCGCAGACGCATGCACAGAATTTATGTATGTATGCACATATGTTTCGATGTGCATAATTATGCATATATAGATATGTATAAATGTATTCAAACACATATTAATATGCATGTAATGCATTAATACATACATACACATACAC
>NC_068985.1:93661098-93661996 GCF_001194135.2 Octopus bimaculoides | reverse complement strand
TATATATATATATGTCCATTGGTTTTTCATATATATTTTTCATATATATTTATCATGGAGACTAATAGTCGCAGCTGTGAATAAACTATCCAATAGTTAATGATTTAATGTGTTCTGTGATACTGTGGCTAAACTTAGACAGGACAGAACGTAATATTTTAACACTTGTATAACTAATGTGCAACATGTACAACATATGTATACATATACAAACATACATACATACATACATATTTACATACATACATACATACATACATACATGCACACACACACACACGCACATATATATGTTTATATATATATTAGACAGAATGAGATAACAAAGCCAAGGCTGTGAGGAGTTTTCAGGACATTTATAAGGAAAGTCTTACAGTTGTTTCTGGAATATTATGGATATCCCTTCATCAGAGACGGTGTGAGAAAATATTTGAGTTCAAATTATTATGGAAAAGGAGGAGATAGGGAATATAGAGAGAAATTTATTTATTTATTTATTTATGCGCCCTTTTTAAAGCCTAGCCAGGCTCATGGGCCCGGTTTCCCGGTTTCTATGGCGTATATGGCGTAATAAAGAGTGAATGTAGGCATATTGTATTTGTAAATCCATTGTTTAGGCAGAATGGTATACATATAAGATTCCAATACCCTGTGAAATCTTATATGTATACCATTCTGCCTAAACAATGGATCTACAAATACAATAACGCTACATTCACTTTCCATTTCCTACCTTACCTAAACTAACTATTACTTAACCATACCATCCTCTCACACCGTCTCCGATAAAGGGATATAATAAATATCCTGGAAACAGCTGTAAGACATTCTATTTATAAATGTTCTATATTATACGCAGCCTTGTTTTTTTTTCTCATTACGAAATCCTTATATATAT
>NC_068985.1:93658015-93661088 GCF_001194135.2 Octopus bimaculoides | reverse complement strand
TGTGTGTGTGTGTGTGTGCGTGTGTGTGAACACATGCATACATACATACAAAAATACATTCATATGTATATGTATATATAAGTATGTAGATATATATGTAAGTATATGTATGTAAGTGTATATATTCACATATGCATACAATTATATATACATATATACACACGCATATATATTTATATATATATATATATATATATATGTGTGTGTGTGTGTGTGTGTGTGTGTGTGTGTGTGTGTGTGAGTGTCTACTTACATCTGCACACAGAAACATACATATACACACCACACACTTTGCTTGTGCTCTTTGTAAAACGTTTTTTCATAATCATGTCAGACTTCGAGATTATATTTGGAGTCAAATACACACAGGCGTGTACAACAAAGACACGCACACACATGCATACATACACACAAACACTGTACACTCGCACACATATATATCCATTATGCTGATATATAAAGTAAAGCATAAGTAAAACGATAATGAATTATTGGAATTTAGTGTATTAATAAGGTGATATGTTATTTTGCCGGCTTAAAACTACATTTGTTCGTTCGCTAGTTAATCTTGTCTTGTATAAGTATTTTAAATTGCAGAAATGGGTTAACAAAATATTACGGAGAAAATGTGACGCCGTGGTATCACTGAATTAATCTATTATTTGATTGTTAAGAAAAGAAATATCATATTTTGAAAGCATAGCAGAAACTAACAACAATCATTATTCTTCTGTTGTATTTATCAGGCAATGGAGCCTGACCGAATCTTAGTTCGCAGAAGGAACGAACTAGGAATGATGTAGAAAAGAAAAAAAAAATAAGAGAGAGAAAAGAAAAAGAAAAGAATGAAAAAGAAAGGATAATGTTGGTGTGGTAGTAGTGATTGTGGTGGGGGTGGATTTATTGAAAATACAAGGAAAAATCTGAGCAAAACTATCAGACATCTAAGTCGAACCAATGTATTGAAGACAGAAATTCTGTGATCCGATTCCCAGACAGTTGCAATCTTAATGGAGGAACTGTCAAAGTGGAAAACGAATTCTTGCCTACTACTAAGCTGGAGTAACGTATATGAATCGATAGAGATAGAGAGAGATAGAGAGAGAGAGGGGGGGGGAGAGAAAATGATAAAGAGTAACAAAAAGAGAGTGAGGTGGAATGGAGAGCGAAAGAGCCATCAAACCAGTATTTCGGATGATACGAACGGATTGCAGCCAGCAAGTTTATAATGGAGATCTTGTTAAATCGATTTGTTGCTATTCTCATTTTCTTTTTGTCGGAAATTGTTTTCTTTTTGTATTTTTCTTTCTTTCTTTCTTCTTTATGTATATGTTATTTGTTGTTGTTCATACAGCATCCTATTCCTATTTCCGGTTCCGGTTAGTTTCCTTAGCTAATGATTGATATTTACCAAGTTTGAATGAAATTATTCGTACCGTTGGTACAAATTCCCACCTAAAAAAATGTTATGTTCAACATAAAAACATAATGAGAACAAAAAATAAAAATAACGAGAACAAAAAATACCTACAAATATAGTTTCCACACTAAGACTACTAATTTCACAGACGACTTAATTCAGTTTAAAATAATGTTGCTTCTGTTGTTGGTATTGTTGTTGTCGCTGATGATGAAGATGATGATGACGACGACGACGAGGATAGCGCTTTTGAAAAAAAAATGCGACAAAACGAACAATAATAATAAATATTTTGTATGTTTTCATCACAGGGCCAGCAATGTTTTAAGGAGAAGGGGAAAATCAATTATATCGACCCCAATACTTAACTGGTATTTATTTTATCGATCCCGGTAGGATTTGAATTCAGAACTTAAAAAGACGGAAGAAAAGCCGTTCAGGATTTTGTCCGACGCACAAATGATTCTGCTAGCTCGCCGCCCACCAATAATAATAATAATAATAATAATAATAATAATAATAATAATAATAATAATAATAATAATAATAATGGGCTTCAAATTTTGGCACATGGCTAACAATTTAGAAGGTGGAGTGGGGGTAAGTCTATTGCCTCGACCCCAGTGCTCTCAACTGGTACCCATTTTGTCGACCCCGAAAGGATGAAAGGCAAAGTTGACCTCGGCAGAATATGAACTCAGAACGTAAAGATGGACGAAATGCCGCAAACGAATAATAATAATAATAATGATGATGATGATGATAATAATAATAATAATAATAATAATAATAATAATAATAATGATAATATTTTGCCAAGTGAGCAGCAATTTTTTGGGGGGAGGGTTTTTTTTATTGACCCCCGAAAGGATGAAAGGCAAAATCGACCGCGGCAGAAGTTGACCACAGAACGTAAACACGAACGAAATACCTCAAACCAATAATAATAATAACAACAACAACAACAACAATAATAATAATGGCTTAAAATATCAGCACAAGGCCAGCAAGTTCAGGGGAATGGTAAGTCGATTACGTCGACCCCAGTGCATAACTGGTACTTATTTAATCGACTCCGAAAGGATGAAAGGCAAAGTTGACATTGGTGGCATTTGAACTCAGAACGTAAATGCCGTTAAGCATTTTGCCGGGCTCAGTAACGATTCAGCCAGCTCGCCATCTTAAATACAAATACAGCATCTACTGAAAATAGCGTTGCTTGGAACTTCATAAATCCTCCGCAGAGTTCTTAGAATTTGAATGAGCAGTGTTACCTTTATTTACTGGCTCTGGACGCTGACCCTTTGCTACCGCCCCTTGCAAAGGTGCTGTGTTAAAAACGATAATTATAATAATAATATCAACAATGATAATGAATATATCGTATAATGGCCGGAAGCTTAGCTATTGCCGAAGAGATGTGGAATTCGTTTAATCGACCTTGTATATAGCTTCTACATACAGCTGGAGAGAATTAGAAGCCAAATTTTCCTTAAACCAAACCCCGTATTCTTTAAATCAATGAAGGATGTGTTGGATACCCTAATACATAGTTGAAAAGCTCTTAATAGTAGAATCTCTTCCATTAGGGATAACCTGGGGCTAAACGCTCCTCGCCTGCTCCCCCCTCGCCTGCTCCCCCCTCGCCTGCTC
>NC_068985.1:93657243-93657865 GCF_001194135.2 Octopus bimaculoides | reverse complement strand
GTAATTTGTATTATCACCTCTGGAAGTCATAAGGATAATGATGACGACGACAACGATGATGATGATGATGATGGTGGTGGTAGTGGTGATGATGATGATGATGATGATGGTGGTGGTGGCGGTGGTGATGATGAAGATGATGATGATGGTGGTGATGATGATGATGGTGATGATGAAGGAGAAGCTAAAATCTATTGCTAATATAGGCAAAGGCCATAAATATGGAGAAAATGTTGAGTTCGTAAAACTGACCCTAGTATTTTGTTGATGCTGCACGTTATCGAGCTCGCGGAAAAGGATTTGAACTCCATATTTAAAGAGTGATAAATAAATATCACAAAGCTGATTGTGTAATTCTTAACGTAGTTCTCGGGGAGATTCAGCGTGACACAGAGTATGACAAGGCTGGCTGGCCCCTTTGAAATACAGGTACAACAGAAACAGGAAGTAAGAGTGAAAGAAAGTTGTGGTGAAAGAGTACAGCAGGGTTCACCAGCGCCTCATGTCGGAACTGCGGGGAGCTTTAGTTGTTTTCGCTTAATAAACACTCACAACGCTCGGTCTGGGTATCGAAAACGTGATCCTACGCCAGCAAGTCCACTGCCCTAACCGCTGGGCCATT
>NC_068985.1:93654074-93654646 GCF_001194135.2 Octopus bimaculoides | reverse complement strand
TATGCATATATGTATGTATATAGGTTTATGTACGTGTGTTTGCTTCTGTTTTGAGACAGAAAGAGAAAGAGAAAGAGAGAGAGAGAGAGAATGTGAAGAAAAACTGTGTCTGTTGTGTGTGTGTGTGTGTGTGTGTGTGTGTGTGTGTGTGTGTGTGTGTGTGTGTGTAGTGGAAAGAAAGGTAGCCGAGTAAAGTTGGTTAAAATGTCACTTAAATAAGCTGGCAGTGTGTAACATAATGACTAGTAAGCGTTTCTCATCTACTGCTTGCTTTATATTTCCTTGTGTTTTGTCTTTTAAGTTCAATTCAAATCTCTGGCAGCCTGTCAGCACTCATTACTTTACATCAATTCGTCTGCGTTTGCAGTTTCTTTTTTAGAAACTATAATTATACACACACACACACACACAATTACACACGTACATACACATATATAGATACGCATATACATACACACATACATATATACATACATATACACGTATATATATATATATATATATGTGTGTGTGTGTATATAAAAATATAGCGGCGTCTTTCTATATATGTATATATATGTTTAATTTATATA
>NC_068985.1:93647040-93653773 GCF_001194135.2 Octopus bimaculoides | reverse complement strand
ATATATATATATATATATATATATATATAAATCTATGTAATTATTTTTTGTATCTCTCTTCACATGATGTTAACAGTTCCCGCTTTTGCTGTTGTGTTTTTTTGTTTTTTTTTGCTACCTTACTTTACAATCATGCAAGCATCATTGTACAATACGAACATTCAATTCCAGGCGACGTTTGTCTTATTTTTTCTGAAATTATACTTTTTTTCTGGCGCTCGCAAAAACCGAGAAGACATACAAGCCGTTGAACAAGAAAGAGAGAAACATTTCTATGATATGAATATGGTAGAAGCAAATGAAGAAATAAAGCATACAACCGCTTCAAACCAAAATTAAATAAAGAAAAATTAAAGAAAGAAAAGAATATTAAATAAAAGGAAAAAAGAAAAAGTATTACAAAATATGTAAAAGTGAAATTATTTTGCCATGTGTGACGTCGGTACTAATTTTATGAGAATCTTGTTAGAAATTCGAAGATGCAAAATTTGAAGTAGTAATGCGTTATGACAAATAAATTACACTTCCAGTTCATTTATCACGCCATTGTTCTCGCTTTTAAGTCTCTTACCGAACACCAATCCTGCATGAGGCTTTTATTATTTTTTATTATGTTTTAGTTTCTTTTTTTGCTTTTCATCGCTTTCTTTTTTGTTTCTTTTTCATTTCTTTTCCAATTCTCCTTTTATTTTGGCAATACGGTTCTCTTAGTAAAACATGTATTGATTTGTGAAGTATATCTGGTAGTAAAAATACTGGGCAAACTTATTTCGCTTTGAAGATCTTATTCAATTTAGGGTAAAAATGTTAACTGGAAAGCCGTTGGAACTAGTTATTTATTCCATCATTTCAACATATTTCTTTTCAATTTTTTTTTGTTATTTTCTCTTATATAAACTGTAGATAAATTATATTTAACTGGTTGCCTTCTTATTAATGCGTGTGTGTGTGTGTGTGTGTGTGTGCAGTAGTCATGAAGACAATTTTCTCTACAAGGATTTTAATTTATATGGAATGTTGTAGTTAGAGAATTTCGTAGTAAATTGGATACCAACCGAAGGTCTGGCAGTTCGTACCATGCCGTGAACATGGTGCTATGTTTATTTTAAAGATGCTAACTCTAAAATTTATTTGTTTCACTGTTATGCAAACATCTGCAGTATCATGTCCACTTTTGCTTCTATCGACAAATTCCTTTTAATGTGCTAATTACGTATCTTCTTTCACGAATCTCTTATCTTTTATCATAATCTCATGGTCTCCGCTCGCCATAATACCTCCCAACTTCGCTCTAAAATCTGATATCTCTGCAGACATAATTCCTTCTAATTTTGGCATAAAGCAGCTACTTTGAAGGGGGTCAGCCGGTGCACTCAGCCTCTGCACTTGGTTGGGATTTTATTTTATCGAGGGACGGAATGAATAATTGAAATCGGCGGGATTTGAACTCAGGATGTATAAAGAGCCGGAAGAAATGCCGCTCAGCTTTTTTGTCCGACGCTCTGAATGATTCTTATTTATTTATTGCCCACAAGGGACTAAGCATAGAGGGGACAAACAAGGATAGACAAACGGATTAAGTCGATTACATCGACCCCAGTGCGTAACTGGTACTTAATTTATCGAGCCCGAAAGGATGAAAGGCAAAGTCGACCTCGGCGGAATTTGAACTCAGAACGTAAAGGCAGACGAAATACCGTTAAGCATTTTGCCCGGCGTGCTAACGTTTCTGCCAGCTCGCCGCCTCATGATTCTTCCATCCCACCGCCCTTGTCTCTGCAGACATAATCCTTTCTACTCTAGGCAAAAAACCTGGAATTTATGGTGGAGGGATTAGTCGGTTACATCGCTCCCCAGTACTCAACTGGTACTTATTTTATCAACCGCGAAAGGGATGAAAGGCAAAGTCGAACTCGGTGGAATTTGAACTTAGGAATAAAGATTACGAGCGGACGAAATGCCGCTCAGCATTTTGTCCGACGCACTCGGGATTCCACCGGTTCACCGCCTTTGTCTCTGCAGACATAATAATATCTGCTACCTATTAAGCCCTTATCTCTATTTAAGTATAAGTTACAAAGGCTCCAATAATTCTAATAATTCTAGGGTCTCCCTCCATTTTTCTTTTTTATTTTTACCGCTAATTAAACCCCTGAAACCACTAACGGCTGTTTAATCGTCATGTTGTGGGGAAATCCCCCTGATCGTGTGTTTCAAGTAATTAACATCTGTTTAACGCATCTTTTTTTCTTCTTTTTGTTTGGCTCTCATATTTCGTTCACGCTGATGCGACTGGCATGCGGATATCCTTTTGTAGTGACATCATTTTGAGGGTCTCCAGCAGGCATGCGCAGGGTTGGAA
The DNA here is from genome assembly GCF_001194135.2 of Octopus bimaculoides. Lineage (NCBI taxonomy): Eukaryota > Metazoa > Mollusca > Cephalopoda > Octopoda > Octopodidae > Octopus > Octopus bimaculoides. Next base: position 93,651,411 of record NC_068985.1, on the reverse strand, counting down.
CCTCCTGGAAGGCCTGCCAAAAGGTCCCTTAAGCGCATGCGCAGAAAACTAGCTGCAGCAAAGTTCTTTTGTATCACAGACTCGAGATGTAGCCGCTGGACTATGCAGACGTGTTCTGAGCAGCTCTGTGTTCGCCTGAGTTGGAACCCGGTCCTATTTTTGAGACCACCACTCTCTACACACTTTACTTCCAAACATTGCTACAAACAACAAAAATATACGAAAGCGTTATCACTGAATATGTATGCGCGACAGAGGTCAAGGTCAACCCGTGCCAAGTGGCTTCACTCTACTCTTTTTACTCTTTTACTTGTTTCAGTCATTTGATTGCGGCCATGCTGGAGCACCGCCTTTAGTCGATCCAAGGACTTATTCTTTGTAAGCCCAGTACTTATTCTATCGGTCCCTTTTTGCCGAACCGCTAAGTTACGGGGACGTAAACACACCAGCATCGGTTGTCAAGCGATGGTGGGGTGACAAACACAGACACACAAACACACACACATGCATACACACACACATATATATATATATATATATATATACATACGACAGGCTTCTTTCAGTTTCCGTCTACCAAATCGACTCACAAGGCTTTGGTCGGCCCGAGGCTATAGCAGAAGACACTTGCCCAAGGTGCCACGCAGTGAGACTGAACCCGGAACGATGTGGTTGGTTAGCAAGCTACTTACCACACAGCCACTCTCTGCGCACTTTAGTTCCGTTACCATAGCAACAATCGAGATACTTTTTGACCAGACCTCGTATGTATATATATATATATAGTTTTATTGCATTACTTATTAATAATATATTTCTATTATAGTACTCCTGACCTTTGCACTCCCTCCGCTATCAGTGAGATCAATGTAGCTGATGCACAGCTTGAATATGCGTAGGTCAATGACAGTTAATGCACCCATTGTATCTATCACTTACAAGTTGTTATAGGTTCTTCTGTACCTTAACCCACCCAGCACATATTTACTTTCTAGGTGGACTGAGGTTATTGAGGGTCAAATGTTTGTTTCTTTTTGGCCAAGGACACATCGAAGCTTCGATAACGAGATAAGAATGTGTTAAAGATAACGGGGATGTGTATGAAACGAGTTTGCCCTTACAAGACTTCTCAATGTCAGTTCTTCAATGTATTAGCTTTCTGATAAATGTTTATAAAATATTATCAAGATTCCAAGCAATGTAGAGAGATTTCATAGTAACTTGATTCAGCGTAATTACAATATTTATAATCGATAGAAAATGACCTCAGTATTATTCTGTAATAACGCCGATGCTAAATTACGTTAGGTTTAACTTTACCTATTCCTCAGATAAAATGCTGTGATAACGATAGCACTTTACAGTAAAGTTAATACTTGAATTATACAATCAAGCATTGTTGTTGTTGTTTTTGCTGTTGTTGTTGATGTTGTTGTTGGTCAGATCAGGTCAGATCTGATCATGTAAACTTGTCATCAAAAGGCATTCTAGCCGTTGCTACCTCGTCCTTTTTCTTTCTTTTTGTTCGTTTGTTTGTTTGTTTTGATTTGTTTTCAGGTATAGTATATCTAGGACTACATCATTTCATGTGCTCTTTGGTTCGTCTTCGACGAAGCATACTTTGAGGAAGATTTTGCTGTAGATTTCTGACAGATCAAGTGACTAATGGGCATGCTAATGATGATGGTGATGAATCATGATTAGAAAGATGGTGATGATGATGATGACGACGACGACGACGAAGGAAGAGAAGAAGTGGAAGACGAGGAAGAAAATAGTGGTAGTGGTGGTGGTGGTGGTGATGGTGGTGGTGGTGGTGGTGCTGCTGCTGCTGATGGTGATGATGACAACGACGACGAAAGAAGAGAAGTGGAAGAAGAAGAAAATAGTGGTGGTGGTGGTGGTGATGATGATGATGTTGTCGTCGGTGTCGTCGATGTCGACGGTGACCCTGACATAATGATTAGGAACATATATCGCTAAGTCAGATGAAAAACACCGCAATATTCACTTCTGGGGGAACAATGGCATAACTACTCAAACAATACCGCAAATAATTAAAATCAAGGGGCCATCAAAAGAACTAAAAGGCTAAACAGTCACCAATTTACTACCAGTGATATTACTGGTACTCCATCGGTAACAATGCCGATCATTCCACTCGATCCGATCAACAGATAACCCTGCACGTGAAACTAACGAGTAAGTGGCTGAGCACTCCACAGACACGCGTACTCTTAACGTAGCTCTCCGAGAGATTCAGCCTGACTCTCCGACTTTGGCTAGGCTGGTCCTTTCATATACAAGTACAGCTAATGTTTGACTACTGAGTGGGCAAGGGCAACGTGAAATAAAGTGTCTTGCTCAAGGACTCAACGCGCAGATAGGAATCGAACTCACAACTGTGAGCCAAATACGTTAACCCCTAAGCGACGTGTCTTCACAGGATCCGCCAAAAGAACTCAAATTAGCACACACTAAATATTCACCACTTCCTTACCAGTGACGTTAACCCATTCCCTGCCATGAGTCCCATTTGAGGATCTGCTAAAAACAGTCTCACAGCCGGTTGTTCGTTGTATTTAAAGTAAATTGCTTATGTTCGTTGGATTTGTAGAGGTGTGTTTAACAATATTTAGTTGTTAAAGTTTGTCATTATTAGTTCTGACCGTATTTCGTCTCTCGCTACTTTCTGATTTCAAATTCCGCCGGGGTCGACTTTGACTTTTAACCTTTCGCGGTCGATTAAATAAGTACAAGTTATGCACTGGGGTCGATGTAATCGACTTAATCCCTTACTCTAAATTTGAGGCCTTGTGCTTCGAGTACAAACTATTATCAGTTCTGGTTAATTCTGGCTTTATGTCAAAAATCGCAATTTTTGAACTTCAAAGATATTGACAGTTTTGAAAACGTTTTTTTTTTTTTGCATTTCCCATCTATATCACTCATTGATATTTCATACACATTCACATTTGATACAATAGTTTAAAAAAAAGAAGAAAACCAAGATGTTTATTATTGCAATTGAATAGAAAAGGATAAATATGCTTTTCTTCAGCAATCCCCATTTGGGACTTTTCGAAAAATTTATAATTTTCAAAATAATTCACAAATGAAGAAAATTTAAATACTATATATTATTTTAACTCCTAAGAAACCTGGCATAGCCAAGAAATATGAATAAAACAATTTGGCAGTTAATGGGTGAAACATCAGACAAAAACCATAGTTGTATTATTCTGTCAAGGTTTCCGGGACGGGTAAGAATGGTAGACAATTCTAATTGAACCGGAGATCTGGCCTAAATGCTTACAACAGTGTGGATTCCTCTTAAGGCGCGCAAAAATAAGTACTAGATTAAATTGGAAAATAGATTAAGTCTACGGATATCTTTCTTTAGGTGCCATGTCCAGAATGTATGAAGAATGTATATGGTATGAGATGATCGCCTGTGACGATAATGTCCTGCCGCAATTCTCTGTTCTTTGTTTTCTGTAACAGTTCCACTTCCTGATGTTTAATGCTTCATTCTTCGAACCACTTTGTCAAGCTTGACATTCATATCTTCCGCTTTCTTTCCCTTCAATCTTTCCGGCCTTCACTAAATACTCCAGGCCCTCTTTTCCCCCACATGGCAAGAAATCTCAGTTGCTTGGTCCTTATCTCACGAAGCAAGACTGTTCACAAAAGATATAAAAAAATGTCTCCTGTAACCACGTAGTTACAGGAGAGGTGAGGTTTATTAGCTTTCTGGATGTATTAGGTTAGTTATGTGAAGCCGAAAGGGATTTATCTCAGCAAATTGCTACGTTTATTACTTAACATAGAGATTCAGCTTAGATTTAATGATTCCCTGTTTCATCAAAATCTAATATTTCACACGTTTTAACATCGTAATTAATGCTTGATTCATAATCTCAAGCCAAAAAACCAATGTTTCAGTTGAATTTCTACACTGCTCTATCTCTTTTTACCTTCTTCTTGTTTCACTTATCAGACTTCGGCCTGGTACATATTCAAATGGTTTCTTTTGGTGGAGTATGAACACGGACACAAAGACACAAGCAAGCGCGCGCACACACACACATACGACGGGCTTCTATCAGTTTCCATCTACCAGAAGCTGTTGTAGACGACATTTCCCCAAGGTGCCCCCCGTGGGACTGAACCTGGAACCAAGTGGTTGGGGATGAAACATTTCAGAAACATCATAAAAAATTATTTTGGATATTTTTAAGTAGGCGCAGACATCAATGTATGGTATGGGTAAGAAGCTTGCGTTGCAATCATATGATTTCCGGTTCTGTTTCACTGCGCAGAACCTTGCACAAGTGTCTTCTACCTTAGTCCCAAGCCCGTCATATATAT
>NC_068985.1:93640765-93646791 GCF_001194135.2 Octopus bimaculoides | reverse complement strand
AATAAATAAATATATATATGTGTGTGTGTGTCCTCCCAGCACTTGACAATTGGTGTTTCGTTTGTTTACGTCCCCGTAACCTAGCGGTTCGTCAAAAGAGAGCAATTGAATAAATACCAAACTTCCAAATAATTTTGATTTTATTGACTATTTTGATTTATAGTACTAAACACTTCAAGGTGGTACCCCAGCTTGGCCGTAGTCCAATGATTAAAGCAAGTAAAAGATGAAAGATAAAGATATCATAGTTGAAAACAATGCAAAAGTTTTAACGTTTTTTTTTCTTTATCGTTGCAGTGTTCTTCAAATACACGTGTTTCAAAAGAACAGAAACATTATCGTAGGCAATAAAATTAGCTATATCAGACAGATTCATCGACTTTATGAACCATATTGTTCTTACATTCCTCTTCTATCAAATTTGAATGTCTCTATAATATTCTTGAAAGTATTTTAGCGAAAGATCATGCTTTTGTAATATCTCGTATCAATACATTTTTGGTGGTGGTTATAATTTTCTAAATGAAAAATCTCATAATCTTCTTAATACTTATATACAATTTTCGTGGATTATTCGCTAAATCAATTCTCATTTAAATAACTGTCTTCTTTGGTGTATCTTAACTTAATTTGTCAGTAATTATGCATCTTATTTAAGCTTGTCTTGATTTTAGTTCAGTAACTTATTACTAATGAAAGGAAAAGTGAAATGATGATTTCGCTTTCCAAGAACGGAAAGTGAAATGATGACTGCTTTTGGTAGGACCCTATGAAAGAGATACGTGAGGACTTTATACCCACCACCCTCCAAGGAATAGTGGGTGGAGAAGATAAACGAATGGAAGAATTAGTATTGCTGTTGCTATTTTTAACCACAAATCAACCTTGATATGACAGATTTATAATCAAAGGTATTCAAACCAGCCATGACCATCTCGTCGTTTTTCTCCAAGCATAGTTCACCAAAGCTGACCATTTATGCTATATTTTTTTTTTATTAACTACAGACTTATTTCTAATCTTTTAATTATTATTTCTTATCTTTTACTTGTTTCAGAAGCGAGCGTCTGAAGAACACAACAATATCTGTGCCTACAACATTCAGAAACAAATTCAATAAAGGAATAGTTTACTCGGACTAACAAATATATAGTAACTATTTTCCTTAATTCTTGGGCGATATAATGGTTGCATGGGATTAACAACAAACACAAAACAATTTCTTTATTGTTTGGTATTTCGGCGCTGAGCTGACAGAATCGTTAGCGTACCAGACAAAATGTTTTTTACTTCCTGAGTTTAACTTCTGCAGAGGTTGACTTTTCTTTCATCCTTTCGGGGTCGATAAAATTAAATAGCCTTTTCTACTCTACGCACAAGGTCCAAAATTTTGGGGGAGGGGACCAGTCGATTAGATCGACCCCAGTACGCAACTGATACTTAATTTATCGACCCTGAAAGGATGAAAGGCAAAGTCGACCTCGGTGGAATTTGAACTCAGAACGTAAAGACAGACGAAATACCTATTTCGTTATTGCCCACAAGGGGCTAAACATAGAGGGAACAAACAAGAACAGACGAACGGATTAAGTCGATTACATCGACCGCAGTGCGTAACTGGTACTTAATTTATCGACCCCGAAAGGATGAAAGGCAAAGTCGACCTCGGCGGCATTTGAACTCAGAACGTAAAGACAGACGAAATACCGCTAGGCATTTCGCCCGGCGTTCTAACGGTAAAATGAATATCCTTTTCTACTCCAGGTACAAAACCCGAAATTTTGGGGGAGGGGCCAGTCGATTAGATCGACCCAGTGTCTAACTGGTACTTAATTTATCGACCCCTTTCAGGGTCTATGAATTAAGTACCAGTTGCGCAGTGGGGTCGATCTAATCGACTTAATCCCTTTGTCTGTCTTTGTTTAGCCTCTTTTGGGCAATAAAGAAATGAACAAGTAGCTCTAAATGGTAGTTACATATGCGTCGTACAGAAATTTAATCATTTGTTATAATACTGTTTGTGATATCTTGAGTTTCGCTTCAAAATGATCGAGAAGTAGTATTTGAATTTGTTTCCTATGTTTTAAGTTCAAGTCCGACTGAGCTCCAATATTTTCATTTCTCTGGAGTCAGTAAAAGAAGTGCGAAGCATATTCTGGGATTGATTCTACTGATTTCAATTAACAAATTTGGGGCCACATGTTAATGAATGAAATCATTATTTCTGGAGTAAAAATTTTTGCCACCATAACATGGCAGTCCTGGTTTAGGGCGAATGTTGCTGTAATTTAGCCCCAGTACTGTTGCTGAATATCTCTCGTTGTGAGATTTAAAAATAAGAATTTTCTAATCATTATTTCTGTTTAGTCTGTAAGAATTTTTTGAGATGAAGAAACTTGGCGTTTAGTCTCTTGTTTATGTGGCTTGAAACAATCACATCAGCTTCATGATTTTCTGATTTCTATCCAAAATGGTTTGAGAAATTTCAGAATCCCATTGGCTTCGAGAGATGCTTGGATTCTAATCAACTTAATTCCGTGTATCAAGAATAATGTCAAACTATATTTGTTCCCAAGACCTTTAAATTAAATATGTAAAACTCGGTGTACGCAACTGAAACAGCTTTAAATTAAATGCGTCATATGGAGGTGCATAGCTTGATGGTTGAGGAGTTGAACTCACGATCGTACTATTGTGGTTTCGATTCCAGGACCAGGCGATGCATTGTGTTTTTGAGAAAAAACATTTCATTTTACACTGCTCCAGTCCTCTCAACTGTTAAAAATGAGTAATCTTGTGAGGGACTAGCGTAGTCCAGGGAGGAATATATTACACCAGAGAGGTCGGGAAACCGGCGCTATGCTCCTTACACAGCAATGCGGACTAACCATTTATATGTCATGCTCATATAGATTGTTGAGAAACATTTTGCTGTGATATTTTGTCTGAGAGAAAATCTCTTCAAAGATTATATTGTTCTAAAATCATTATATGTATCGGAACGAGACGAATATTTGTCAGCAGCGTCATGTGAGAACGTCAAAGTGCGTTTTCGTTTCCCGATGCTTTAGGAATGACGTGTAGTCTTTAGTCACATGCCGAGACGAAATCTCTTCCCTCCGATATATATATAAGAAACTGTGAATAATATATTCACTGATATTGTGAATAGCCGCCGGGCTGAATAAAAACTTATTTAAAATATTCTAAATCTAACGTTTCGCTATAACTGGCAGGAATATGTAAAACTGTTGGGATTTGCTAATAAATTTCAATTTCTTATCAACAAGACATGTCGTAGTTACGGTTTTGGTCTCGTTGAAAAATAAGAAGAATTCGTAAATTCTTGTGTGAGTTTCTTGTGACATTCTTATTAATGTCTTAATCAACTCCAGGATTGATATATAAAATTTTTCCTTGCTTGTTTATCAGTTGATCGCATATCAATAAATTACAATGTGTACAGAATAGCACAATTCACTTTTAATTCAATTTGAAAGGTTGTGAGATTATCACGGAATATATTGTATGCGAACATCTTCTGTCTCAATATTGATTAAAGTATATCATTCAAAATTCCATTAAAGATATTTATGTGGTTTCATGGCAATGCTCCAGTTGGAGCGTTCTTTATATGAAGAAATTATATACACCTATACTAACTATATAACATACTTTTAAAACTCAGATACATTGAGAATATAAAGCAGGATACTAAATTGTATTTATTGTCTCTATTCCATTTCCTGGGTGAAGGAACCTGATCTAGAGGTGAGGGAGTTTGGTTCACGATCATAAAGTCATAGGTTCAATTCCTGAGCCAATCGACGCATTGTATCTTTGAGCAAAGCACATCATTTCACGTTGTTCCAATGTAAACCCAGCTGTAAATGAATACCAGTCGACTACTGGTGCTACACTATCTTCCTCCATCTGTCACATCTTCGATGTTAACTGGACGAAGGATGGTTAGACCGAAACGTTGTTTTCTCGCAACTATATTAAGCACCCAAAACAACCAACGAAAACGTAGTGCGAGCAACCAACTTATGAGTGATAGCTGAACTTTCTTTTAGTTGAAGAGAATATGCTCACTATTTAATTTCGACTCGACGAAAGTTATTTCTTTCTTTAGAGAATCAGATACATCAATGAGAATTCATTGATGCCTTTCGGTCTCTAATCACTCACTTATTCACAGAACTTCTACCTAGACGTGTAGAATTTTAGCTATTTAAGCCCTCTATAATTGCTTTTCATCTCTTCTCTCATCATTTCTAGGCAGGTACCCAGAGTTTATACGATGCAATGAAGCTATCAAGCTGGATGTCACATTTTTCAGAAAAAACAATTGCAGTTCTTTAGTGATAGTTATTTTAAGGGAGTTAATCATTTCTAGCTTAATCCTAGTGGGTTCACAAGCTTCAATTTTAAGTCGAAGAGTAACAAAGGAGATAAACAGAATATAAATATTTAATATTTTAAATCTATTTTTTTCTACTCCTTATAAAAGATCTAAAATACTTTAGTTGTAGTTAGCATTGTATAGCACCATTTCACCCTTATTTGAAATTAGCAGCATGTTATAAACTTAAGCAAATATTTTCCACTAAACTGAACATTTTTTAAAACATTTTCTGAAGGAATGTATTTTAACAGACTTTCATTGAATTTTTGTGCGATTTTTTCTCGATGGAAAAAGAACAGAGCTTCATAGAGGTTAAAGAATGAAAAAAGTTTACATTATACTATTTTGGTGTCAAAAGAATAGCTTTCATTCCTGGGCTGGAATTGATAATTTGCTTCAAGAATGATGTATAATAATTACAGCTGAGGAAAAGTAAGGAACTGTGGAGAAAGAAGTGCTAATATGCCTCGAAGAATGAAGTTTGTTCTGAGAAACTAATCAGTATGAAGTTTTAGGCATAAAAATATCTTCTTCTTAGGACAATATAATGAAACATCGAAGCACAAAGAGGTGACCTTAATTATGTTATGAATTGTTCATGAGGAAATTATTGGCTGAATAATGGTCTTTTCTGAAAATGAGCAATGTTAATGTTATTAAAGGTTATTAGGTGAAAAGAAAGACTTGAAGAATGTTTCAAAGTATTTTCTTATTAGAGAAAATTCAAGACAATTTGGAATTGTTATTGCAGCATTTTGTCAGAGATGACCCATAACCGAGGAGATTTATGAGCAAAAGCGATCCCGTCATGAACCCTAGTCCGCTATATATATATATATATATATGGGAGAATATACAAAAAATAACAACAGACGAGGACAGGTGGTGTAAATAACAAAAGTATATATTAGTATGACGCTCGGGAATACGGAAAGTCTTTGACGTTTCGAGCTACGCTCTTCAACAGAAAGAATACGGAGACAAGGAGAAAAACACGGAGAAAAAAAATTGATTGAAAAAAAAAATTCGGAGAAAAAAAATTGATTGAAAAAAAATTGATATATATATATATATATGTATAAGTGAGGGTATAAAAGGTATTGGTATCTAGAAGACTCAAAGATTGACAGGTAATGTCAAGTAAGGGCCAAGGACAGACCATAGTTAAACATTCGGTTCAATCGTGATACGAGTGAGGAGTTTAATGTATATATACAACCCACCCACACACACATATACACACAGACACACATAATACCTATACATACATGCATACATAGTGTACTGTTCCGTGATGGCAAATATCATCAGACACTGTTGAGTCTGACGATTGTGCCAGGACACCAGAGTGTTAGAAATACTGTTTCACATGTTCTCAGCACATGAAATTAATAGTAGCACATAGAAATATATATTGTGTTTATTAAATAGTGTATATATATATATATATATTATTATTATTATTATTATTATTATTATTATTATTATTATGTTTTTTTCTTCTTTCTTCAAATTTTTTTCCATTTCTCGCCGAGTGTTTTCCGTACACCTAGGGCAGAGAAACTCGTTGTATGTATTCCCAGTTTACACACGCAAATTCACAGGTAAAACATGTATT
>NC_068985.1:93634435-93639642 GCF_001194135.2 Octopus bimaculoides | reverse complement strand
TATATATACATATATATATGAACAAAACGTTCATGTTACATAAATGTAAATTTAATGTACAAATTTGTAATTAAATTATTGAGTATTAATTGAAACGGCTGTAAGAAGCAAAGATGACCAATTTGTTGTTTATAATTAACAATTATTCACTTCCTATTCTCCATTTTCTTTTCTTTTAAGCACACACACACAAATACAAGGCTACATAGTCTAATATTTTTCTAAGTATAGGCACAAGGCTAGAAACTTTTGAGAAGGAGCTAGTTGCTTATACTGGCCACAGTTTTCAACTGGTTCTTATTTCATCTACGCCGAACGAATGAAAGGTAAAACTGACCTCACTAGGATTTGAACTCAGTATACAAAGAGTCAGAAGAATTTCTGATAAGCATTTCGTTGGGCGTGCTAAGGATTCTGCTAGTTCACCGCATTTGTATAGTCTATTATACTCACTTTTAAGACAGAATATAATTTGAGGAATATTAGGTTGCTATTCTTGCAAATGGATCGACCACGTAGAGATTCCCTTGTTGGATATAACTAAAGTCAGGAAGTGTTAAAGTCGTGAATGTTTAAAGTTAGAAGTAGAAGCTGTTTCTAGTTGGAAAGAGAAATGAACAGAAGGGCGTCATTGACGCATGAACCTGTGATCGGAACTGACAGCAAAGTCATTGAAATAGAAAAGTAAGAGCGTTAAGAATATGTCATATTGTTCAACAACTCTTATGTTGATCTCGCTCAGAATCAGAAAACCTCCAACAACACACCATCACTATAGTGTTGTACCCAAACAGAAAAACTTCAGCTTCAAGGAATTACCGTTACATCGAGTTAATAAGTTTGCAGCGTTTCAAAGAAATGTTCCAAGCAGATTCGATTGAAGGTTTTTTTTTCCCTCCCGATAACCAAACTAACTATATGAAGACAAGATGTGTCTTGTCCTAAAGTAGATTATTTTTAATTGCATTGAAATCATTATAAAAGAAGATCATTTATATAATTTGCTTTTTATTTTTTCTTAAAAATTAACAGAAGTTTCCGAACAGTAGTTTTTTTGCCGCTAAGGCATAGAATCCATTGATAATTCCCTATCTTTGGGAAATAATTACGAAAGGAAAAGAAGTTATGAGGTTTCAAAAAATGTTACACTATTTATTCATAAACAATATGAAGACGCGTCAACGTTTGTGGTCTAGTCGTTAGGGATTAAGCAATCATGATCGCATGACCGTGGTTTCGAATCCCGGTCCATATGGTACGTTGTATTCTTCAGCAAGATACTTCATTTCACGTTGCTTCAGTCCACTCAGCTGTAAATGAAAAACCCTACGAGACGGACTGGAGTCCTATCCAGGGGGACTGAAATGATCTCGGTCAATTATGCACCATGAAAAACGAATAGTCACCTTCCTGGCACTCAGAACTCGAGACAGTACTTATATGAAAACATAACATAAACGGTGTGTGATATGTTCTGTTTCTCATATCGTTGTTTGCGCTGAAGTCATCATTGTTTTGTTTGGGTAACCAGATTGTTTTGAGTTCGACTCCTTGAGAAAGTGTCTGAAACTGTAGCCTCGTTGAACAACGTCCGGTGAGTAGAATATGGCAGATGAAAACTGTGCGGAAGCCTATATCGTATCTTTTGTATAAATGCATACGTATATTCATACATGGATAAAAAACTGGAGTTGCTTGCATTTTCTTCCATTATGTCCAACAGTGAAGGAGCGTGGCTTAGTGGTTTGGGCCTTCAGCTCGCGACCGTAACTTCGTGAGTTCAATTCCTGGCAACACATTGTGTCCTTGGGCAAAAAACTTTATTTCACGTTGCTCTAGTCCAATTAGCTGTCAAAAATGAGTTGTACCTGTAATTCAAAAGAGCCAACCTTGTCACATTTTGTGTCACGCTGAATCTCCCCGAGAACTACGTTGAGGGTACACGTGTCTTGCACGTTAATTTCCCGAACAGGCCGTTCCGTTGATCGGATCAAGTGTAACACTCAACTTCGTAACCGACAGAGGACCAGTGTTTCTTTTTTAAGCTTTTATGTCGAACAATGTAGAGCTTAGAGAGATAGAGGATGATACCTCAAGGATGATACATGTAGTTCTATTCTATAATATCTCATATATTCTATAATATATGATCAACTAAAGACAGCGATTAAAACCGATACAACAAAATAAATAGTGAACCAAAAGCACTCATATATTATGTAAAGGTTGTTGAAGTTACAGTTTAAATCTCGCTATGATAGTCTCGTATTGCCAGAGTAGATTCAATATTCTGTTTTTCAATCTCTATAAGTTAATTAATTATAAATAGTTAAAGAATCTGCAAGAGGTGATATGTATTGTCTTAGTTAGTTCTCAATAATAAACTTATGTAAAAGATGATATTTATGTATTTTGTGAATATCTTACTAATCCTCGCGAACCAGTGCAACATTAGAATGCTTCGCTGTCACTTTATCGAAAATAAATCCTATTTACTTTCTCAGCTTAAGGCTATATTTAATGAAAAAATGATAAATAAATAAATAAAAACAACTCAACAGGGTATTAATATTGCTGCTGGCTTTGAAACGACAGTGAGGAGAGAGAGAGAGAGAGAGAGAGAGAGAGAGAGAGAGAGAGAGAGAGAGAGAGAGAGAGAGAGAGAGAGAGAGAGAGAAAGAGAGAGAGAAAGAGAGAGAGAGAGAGAGAGAGAGAGAGACAGAGAGACAGAGAGAGAGAGACAGAGAGACAGAGAGAGAGAGAGAGAGTCAATAATTCGTATATGCAAAGTAAGATGATTTTGAAAATTGCGTTTTATTCCCGATGGATATACTAGAATTCAGTTTTCTTATATCATATGATCCTTGGTTGCCAATATCAATTGGTTTAAGAAAGTCTCAGTACCTTCAAGGTAGGAGTACTGATATTATCTATAGAATCTCGGAATTGGTACTCTTTTATTCAATAGAACGCAACCGCTCCCATTACGTGATTTATTCGGAGCTAGCATGATAACGTTGTGTTTATATTGTAAAGATATTAAAATAACTAAAAAAGAAGTCTGACAAAATCAGCTTTTATTCTCAAGATTTTTACTATTTTATCCACGTTTACTGCCATGTTTCAATGTTTTCCTAATTAGGATTAATTTTCATTTCCTTCATATTGTTATTTTTGGCTTTTGTTATGTTTTTAACAAAACAAATATTTTTTCCCCCTCCAATCAAGCTGATAACAAACACGAAAATAAATAAATTTATTTTCTTTAAAATCTCGAAGAATAATAATAACAAGACAAAACACAATTTTATTTTAACCGTTATTATTTTATAACACAACATAAGTTCTATATTTGAGTTTCACACAACTGTTTGTTTTCACTTAATAGTTTTCTCTTAAAGACAATTGGCATAGACTACGTTTTGTTGCTATTATTGTCTATGAAGCCTTTACATATATTGACAGCATTTATGGATTCTGGCAAATATGTCAAGGAAAACAAAAATAGATTTCTTTCCTTCAATAACTATCTTTGGTATATATCTGTTGATCGACTAAACTTCATAATACTTGACAGGGTCCACAGAATACAAAAAATCCTTTTGTTTACGTTATTTTGTTCTTTCATACAAGTCGACTACCACAATTTCCTGGAAATGGAAAAAAAATTCATTTTCTCTGTTGTTTTCTATTTCTTCTTTTTTTTTGCAATTAACCCCTGTAACAATAATAGACATTTCTCTATTGTTCCCAATTTAACAACAGAGTTGTACTTAGGAACGTTTTCTTAAAATAATTCGCTCATGTTATGCATTTATCATGAAACATCCTTTATTTTCACACAGAGGTAAAAAAAAAATCTTCATGCAGAAAAAAACAATAATAATAACAATTATGTTTGTTCGCTTGCTATTATCAAATTTATTTCGGGGAATAAACTTGAACTAAATTTTCAAATTGTATTTCACATCACTGCAGTTCATTTACCGGTTCATACAGTAACAATATATAGTTTTTTTCTGCCATTATTTGAAATCCAGTGATGAGTCATTGTAAACACTTAATGTGTTTGTAAAGACCCTTTTATTTATCGAGCTCTGTTTTCTTTGTCATTAGTCATTAACCCCATTAATTAAATATCGATGTAAATAATTTAATTGTCACCTGACTGATCTTTTCTGATAAATTATTACCTGTGAATATCTTTAGGTCCCTACGTTTGGAAACACCTCAATACTAAAAAGGAAATTTGATTTCACAGTTGGGAGTTGCAAATTGTTTTTCACGTTTAGGAAATACGTTAAAGAGGTTTGGGTGGAAACGAATCAAAGTGGAAATTAGAGAGAAGAATGTAGTTTCAGGTTGCTTTGTTTCGGATTTTCTGCTGAATTAGATTTCAAAAAAGAGTTTGAAAATAAAAACAAAGTAAATGAAATTCGTGATTGTGTGGAAGATAATAACTTGTTCAAAGATATAATGAAACGTAAATACAAAACAGTGTTTTAATCCAGGTGTTGTCGACATTGTGAATGTTATTATATAACATTTTTACACGCGTAGGGGTGTGGTAAGAAGATTGATTCCCAACCTCATGGTTCCGAGTTCAGTCTCACTGCGTGGCACCTTCAGCGTCGTCATCTATTATAGTCTCGGGCCGACCAAAGCTTTGTGAGTAGATTTTGTAAAGGAAAACTGAAAGGAACCCGAATTAAGGGCATGACTGATCTCGATTACTGGGATCGCCTTAAAGCCTTGAAACTCTACTCTCTCAAGCGTCGCCGCAAGCGGTACATCATTTGCACGATGTGGAGAATGTACCGCCAGCATTTCCCAAACGACCTGACTATTAACTTCATCCAAGGCTGGGACCACGGGCCATACGTCCCTTGCCCAATTCAGGATCACAACATATAAGTACACTGTGACACAATTTAATTTCCTCAACAGGCCCTGCCCAGTTTAAAATTGTCGCAGAACTGATCAACGGAATCTGGACAAATTTCTTCAAGGAATCCTGGATAAGCCACCCATACCTGGATACAACCCCCTCAACAAGAACTCCCTACTTGAATGGACCATGATACCACAAAAATTGACATAAAAAGGATTTAGATGATTTTATCAGGTGGTGCTATTAAGTTAGACATGGCCTGGACCAATCTTTCGTCGAAACATATCTAAGTTTATATATATATATATATATATAT
>NC_068985.1:93632963-93633816 GCF_001194135.2 Octopus bimaculoides | reverse complement strand
TTTTTTCTCGTTCCGAATTATTACCTCCCTTGGTGTAACGCACGGACAAAACTAGCGAAGGACAAGAACAACGAAAATGTAATATTTATACACTAAAAGTGTAATCAGACATTATATACATATACATATATTTCATTATTTCTCGTATCCTTCATAAGCTGTTATTTACTGGCAATTATCAAATACCATTATACTTCAAATAATGTTACTTCGTGACTGCTAACCACATTAAATAATTTTAGTAATGCTACAAATATTCCCCTTAGTTTTCTTTTATAATTCTTTAATTCCTCTTTAAAGTCTTGGGAAAGTAATTCTTCTCTCGTATAAGAAGCTATTTCATTCGTTCTCACTGTTAATCTATTTTATTCCCTAACGACACTAAAGTAGTTGAATACTTGATATCAGAAATTTAAAGTTCCTTTAAAACAACATAACTACTTTACTTGACGCCTGGCAAAGTATTTCCCAAGTAACCATTTTAATCGAAAGCTGATCGTAGTAATGTAAATCCGTTGTTGTTGTTGTTGTTGTTGCTAGTGGTGCTTGTTGTGCTACTATTGTTCTTGTTTAACCATGGTTTGGAGCGGATAAGACAAAGTTTTGATCAAAAATTTTGCTGTTATGTGTACAAGACCGACCCGATGGCGAGAAATCATTTATAAACCGTATTAATTTACACTATTTGTACTGGTACATTGGGCGCAGGCGTGGCTATGCGGTAAGAAGTTTACTTCCCTACCACGTGGTTTTGGGTTCGGTTCCACTGCTTGGCACGTTAGGCAAGAATCTTCTACAATGGCCTGGGGCTATAGATGGAAACTGAAAGAAACCCGTCATATATATATATATA
>NC_068985.1:93631736-93632187 GCF_001194135.2 Octopus bimaculoides | reverse complement strand
AAATAGATAGATATATTCATACATATTTGTAGATGTATACGTGTAGATATATAGTTATATATATAAAAGATAATACACACACATGGAGATAGAGGGTGAGAGAATTACTACAAAGAAGCAAACATTAACTTATATACGCATTTTATACATATATATTTATATTATGTATGCATATGTATATCTATGCATATACCGAGAGTTTTGCATATTATATATCTTTGTATGATTATCTATCTATCTATCTATCTATCTATCTATCTATCTATCTATCTATCTATCTAACTGTCCCCCATCTCTCTCTCTTTCCCTATATATATATATATATATATGTGTGTGTGTGTGTGTGTGTGTGTGTATACGTATATATATATATGTATATATACATATATACATATATATACATATGTATATATACATATATATACATACGTATATATATGTATATAAACAT
>NC_068985.1:93628472-93631376 GCF_001194135.2 Octopus bimaculoides | reverse complement strand
CATATATATATATATTTATATATATATTTATATATATACAGAGAGAGAGAGATAGAGAGAGAGAGAGAGAGAGAGTGAGAGAGAGAGAGAAAGAGAGAGAGAGAATGAAATACAGATAGAGAGAGTGAGAAGGGAACAGGAAAAAAGAGGGAGACTATACTATGTTAACGTAAATGAAGATGTAAAATAAACTCATTAGTAAACACACTTTTAGCTTCGATGTTGAAAAATGCTGACACTTTGTATACGTGACAAGTCTTTCGGTGTGTGGATCGAAAAAAAAATTGACCCGATTAGTTTCAGCGTATATTAACGCCTCATCAGAGATTGGTTATGCATTGCTGATCTGAGGCAGTAGCGGCTAATATAGAGTTATCGTATTCAAAAATTTTGTAAATGATCTGCTCATTTTGCCAAGCAGTTCAATCATCTAATTCACTGAATGGATTAAAGAGTAGAGGCGATTCACACTGGGTTTTAAGAAGCACGAGTATGATGTAAAGCTACGTTCGTGTGTTCTAAGCAAACAGACGGTCTCAGCTTCGCTGGAATAAATAGATGTACTGCAGAGAGAAATGATTGATTCGTAGCATGTGGAGGAAAAAGTTGAGCGAAGTTACGAGTTGCTAGGAAATACGTTATTGATAATAAACAAGTAAATATTACACACATTTATAACTTAACTATTTTCGTTTGTAGTTGTAAATGCATGAGGGTATGTCTATGCGTGTTTGTGTGCATGCATGCGTATGTGTACGTGTGTGTATATGTATGTGTGCGTGTGCACGTGTGTGTGCGTGATTGCGTGTGCGCATGTGTGTGTGCATGTGTGTGTATGCTTGCATGTGTGCGAGTTTGTGTCTGCGTGTGTGTATATATACGAGTGTGCGTGCGTGTGCATGTGTGTTTGCACGTGCGCATGCGTGTGCGTGTGTGCACGTGTGTGCATGCTTGCATTGTGTACGGGTGTGTGTGTGCCTGTGTGATTGTGCGCTTGTGTGTGTGCGCGTATGTGTGAGCACGTGTGTGGTTGTATGCGTGCGTGTGTACGAGTGTGTGTGTGTGTGTGCGCGTGTGCATGTGTTTATGCACGTGTGTGTATGTGTGTGTGTGAGCATGTGAGCGTGTGTGTGTGCACGCGTGTGTATGCTTGCGTGTGTGCGAGCGTGTGTGTGCGTGTGTGTGTCTGCATGTGCATGTGTGTGCACATGTGTGCACGTGTGTGGGTGCATGCGTGCGTGTGTACGGGTGTCTGCATGTATGTGCGTACGCATGTGTGTGTGCGTACGCATGTGTGTGTGCGTACGCATGTGTGTATGTGCACGTGTGCGTGTGTGTGTGTGTGTGTGTGTGTGTGCACATGCGTTTATGCTTGCGTGTGTGTGTCTGTGCGTGTATGTGTGATAGATAGATAGATAGATAGATAGATAGATAAATGATTTCCACACAATGGGAGTGAACTCTGAACTCCGTTGTTTCAAAAATAACTTCATTGTGTAGCTAGTCCAGCCCCCAAGACGCACACAAACACATCACACACAAACACGTCACACACACACGCACACTCACGCACTCACACTCACACACACACACACACACACACACACACACACACACACACACACACACACACATCACACATTACACATCACACCACACTTTCATTCTGCATCTTTGTATTTCGGTAAATATGTTTTATCTTTCTTCAATTTTCCTCCATATTCGCCATATTTTTTTATTATTTCCTCTCTAACATTCATAATCACCACCATCATTCATATGACCTAACCGTCCAACTTTGTTGTTGTTCTTGCTGCTACTACTACTGCTGCTGCTACTGCTGCTGCTACTGCTGCTGCTGTTGTTGTTGTTGTTGTTGTTGTTGCTGTTGTTGTTGTTGTTGTCGTTGTTGTTGTTGTTGTTGTTGTTGTTCTTCTTCTTCTTCTTCTTCTTCTTCTTCCAATTTTTTTCTTCTTCTTCCAATCTTTCTTCTTCCAATTCTTCTTCTTCTTCTTCTTCTTCTTCTTCTTCTTCTTCTTCTTCTTCTTCTTTTTCTTCTTCTTCTTCTTCTTCTTCTTCTTCTTCTTCTTCTTCTTCTTCTTCTTCTTCTTCTTCTTCTTCTTGTCTGCAACGAACAAAGGCTTCGTGTTTTAGGAGAAAAATTACAAAACTTATAACTTTCGGATATTTCCCAAATGTATTAGTGACGCAATTGAACAGACACTGTTTCATACTAAAGCAGAAACTTAGTGGTGCGTCTAAGCTGGATCGATCTCAAATCCTACACTACTACGCTGGATGATTTTGTTATTGTTGTTATTGGTGTTGTTGTTTAATCCCAAGTTACACCTAATCGGGCAAAACTATGATGCAAGACATTCCAGCCATGACAACCTCATTTTTTTTTACGTGTGTGTGTATGTGTGTTTCTATATCTATACCTGAGCTACTTCAAGTTTCATGCTCAGATAGTGCTTCATCCGGAGGGGCGTGTACAACGTCCTGTGCGCAATAACATTCGTGTATGTGTACTTCCTGTTTCAAGCCGGTGGAATTGAATAGAATTTGAGGGATATATGACTGTTATTTCTGGCTGATTGAGGCACTATGATACAAAACTAATCATTCTATGCATGAAAGGTATGTGTTATCTTTTAACTTTTTCTTGTTTCAATTATTTTACAGGGGCCATACTGGGGCACCGCTTTGTAGGGATTTTCTTTTCAAGTCGAAAAGATCGAAACTACTTCATTTTTTAAAAGAGAAAACCAGTTGTCAAGTACTGCCGATGAATTTATGTGCATGCGTGGCTGTGTGGTTAAGGAGCTTGCTTCCCAACCACATGGTTACGGGTTCAGTCCCACTGTGTGGCAACTTGGGAAAATGACTTCTACTATAGCCTCG
>NC_068985.1:93622875-93624101 GCF_001194135.2 Octopus bimaculoides | reverse complement strand
CACAACAACAACAACAACAATAATAATAATAATAATCATAATAATAATAATAATAATAATAATAATAATAATAATAATAATAATGATAATAATGATAATGAATGCCCGGATGCAGTACCAGGCAGTGGTTCTCATGGCTTCTGATCTTAATTGATTGGAAGTGTTATCATGTACATTGTTTTGTCTTGGTATAAAAAGATGGGCTACAGCAAATATTCTGCCTAATACCACAGATTTGCTTGTCAGTTGTTTGACCTTAACCAGTTGAACATATCCCTTGGTGGCTGACGATATGTGCATCTCTGATCATGAGCAGAAGTAGTGGGGGAGCATCATAGCCATGTGTCGAGAGGAATTCTTTGGGGTTTGAATAATTCACCTTTGGAAACAAAGATGTTTTGCTCAACATCTTTAAACAAACCTTATTCAGGGACCTTTTGAGTTGGATGGGCTATTCGACCTGTAGAAAATTCTAACTGGGCCCCACCTGCGAGGTCATGCACTGTTTATCTTGATATGAGATCACCATGTCGCGCACATATGGTTGTGATGCATGTGCCTGGTGTACCCTTATCAGATGGGTAGTCATGATGGCTATACTGGGCTTCGTATATTTTTACCCCAGTGTCACTTTGATGGTATGCACTGCTCTCTCACTCAATAATAATAATAATAATAATAATAATATAATAATAATAATAATAATAATAATAATAATAATAATAATAATAATAATAATAATAATAATAATAATAATAATGATAATAATAATAATAATCAATAATAATCCTTTCCACTATAGGCACAAAGCCCGAAATTTGTGGGAAGGGACTAGTTAATAACCTCGACCCCAGTGTTTCACTGGTACTTAATTTATTGACCCCGAAAGGACGAAAGGCTAAGTCGATCGCGGCGGAATTTGGACTCAGAACGTAGCGACGAGCAAAATACCGCTAAGCATTTCGTCCAGTGTGCTAACGATTCTGCCAGCTCACCGACTTTATAATAATAATAATAATAATAATAATAATAATAATAATAATAAACTTCACCATTCAAACTGACAGAAAGATAGACGCAAATAGGCCAGACATCATACTGAAAGACTTCAGACAAAAATCATGCCTCCTCATTGATATGACTGTCCCAATTGATATAAACGTATCTGTCAAGACCTACCAAAAACTGAGCAAATATAAAGATCTTGAAATAGAAATTAGCAAAAT
>NC_068985.1:93617993-93622865 GCF_001194135.2 Octopus bimaculoides | reverse complement strand
TTTCTTAAACATTCACTTGAACAAAACTGTACAAATCCAAATATATGGTACCCTAGGCATAACACCTACATGAACTTCTAACTTGTTGTCTCTTGAGGTCTCTGGGTGAGACTTGGATCCAACTTGTACAAATGCAAAACAAAAGTCAAACATAAAATAATAATAATAATAATAATAATAATAACAACAACAACAACAGACAGTACATGGATTTACCAAAGAAATAAACATGAAATTTGGCTTAGAAAAATGTGCCAAAGCAACCTTGAAAAGAGGAAAGCTTGTTAAAAGTAGCGACATCACACTTGACAAAGCAAATGAAATAAGAGAATTAGACCAAAGCTAGACATACAATTAATACTTAGGAATCAATGAACTAGATAGGATACAACATACATAAATGAAAGAGGAAATAAAAAAGAATACTATAGACGAGTTAGATTAATATTTTTTATCATACCCAATGCTCCAATTATTATTGGTATCGTTTTTAGACCCGTGAATAAGGGTCAGACTAATAGGGTTTTGAGTGACCTACTTTAGGCGCATGAGGGGACCTACTTTAGAAACTTGAAGGTGTTAGTGGATCTTAAGCCTTTGCTTTAGAGTAAAGTTGCAATATTGGCATTTGTAAAAATTAGCATTTTCGGGGACATTTGACGTTGGAAAACATATACAAAACCTTGAATATGTAATGTAGTTTCAGTTTATTGTAGGTTTAACTTTAATTTTACTAGTAATCTGTCTTTTGCATGTTGTTTATGTTTCAAACTTAACTTTCTGGTGCCATTGTAAGTTTTTCGGAAAGATCCTGGCACCAAAGACGCATAATTATGTCTATTAACTGTCTGCTTGATTTTTGAAGATCGGTGAATCATAGTTCATCTTCATTCTCTTCATTTTCCTTTTCCTTTTTCTTGGAAAGTAATTACGTTGTCGTTGGGAAGAAATTATCCTTACTTACCTAGTTTCGCTGTTTTATGTTGCGTCTTCATTATTTTGTGACTTTTACTCCTTTTTCTCTTTCGTATTTTCACCAACTGTTCAGGAATTTTTATTTGTAATCATTATTTCTTCCTCAATGCATGACGAAGTGTGGTACTACAGGTTGGTACTATTAGGTTGCGATGTTTGCAGTATCATTGTCAACACTCTTCTCTGTGACACACGAATTGTACCGTTTCATATAAAATTTTCATAACCACTGGATTGTTCTTGTTCTTTTCGGGTGTCATTAGGACACGTAAGTCTATACTGGTCCTCGCAACCACATACCATTTTGGGTCACCTCTGCAGTCACCCAAGCCAAAACTGCTCATCTATTTGTAATACTGGACTTAAAGATTTGCTATTCGCATTTGCTATAACCACAATTTTGGCTCGTATTTATTCTCGTTGCTGCTTTTTTTTTTGCTTAATCTTATTCCTGTAACCAACCCCTGTTCGTACTTTGCTACAAAATTGATTTCAAGGTTTCAAAGTCGCTGTTTCAAGGTTTCAAGTTTCAAGGTCACTGTTTGGTACTACTGGTAATATGTAACCCAATACAATCCATTGCATGGTCGGGTCGTCTTTGATTAAACTGGCAACCCCATGAAACCTGCTTGCTGAGGATGGTGATTGTTGGACGGGCTGCAGGACGAAAAATAAGAACTGTCAAAGAGCGGAATAGCTCATGAGAAGTTAACGGTCATCAAACAATATGTGCGCATATGTATGTATGTATGTATGTATGTATGTACATACATCTCTCTAGGAGATGGAAACTTTGAGAGAAATCCCGCGACACTGACAATATTCGATGATGTAGACTAGTTCTCCTTTTCGAGATCATTTGTGTAAATCCTTTCTCCACTTTAAAAAAAGTAAAATCATTATGCACAGACATCGCTTGAAAAACTGTAAGACGTCCTATAAAAAGAAATGGCTGGTCGTGGCCCTCTCATTTGTGAGGCTTTCGATCAGGCGATGACAATATTCGAACACGAGTTTACAGCCATCATATATACATGTGTGTGTGTGTGTGTCTCTGTGTGTGTGTGTGTGTTACATACCATGATTGTCCTTCCTATAGTCTTTACCTGAAGTTTTTTGTCTATTCCATGCATTTATAAGTTACTGTAGTATGAAAACAACCATAACGCAAAGAAAGAAAATAATCTTCTTCTTCTTCTTCTTCTTCTTCTTCTTCTTCTTCTTCTTCTTCTTCTTCTTCTTATTCTTATTATTATTATTATTATTATTATTATTATTATTATTATCATTATTGATGTTGTTGTTGTTGTTGTTGTTATTATTATTATTATTATTATTATTATTATTATTATTATTATTATCTACAAAATAAAACATGATATTAAAGTCAAATAAAGAAACGAAAAACTAAATATCATTATCAAGGATTTTGTTATTGTTCATGCAATGTTTTCATCCATTAATTGAAAGAAGTCGTAGAAGAAGAAGAAGAAGAAGAGGAAGGAGAAGAAGAAGAAGAAGAAGAAGAAGAAGAAGAAGAAGAAGAAGAAGAAGAAGAAGAAGAAGAAGAAGAAGAAGAAGAAGAAGAAGAAGAAGAAGGCAATGATGATGATAGTGATGATGATGACGATGGTGGTGGTGGTTTTGGTGGTGGTGGTGGTAATCCTATTTGTTTCGTGATGAAAGATGCAAATGCCAATAACAGGTGATAGTGTTGATTGTGAACAAATGAAAAGGTGTAACCAGTCGTAAAAACTTGTACGAAACAAGCGCTGAAGTAAATTGCATTTTTTAGTGTTGTATTATTGTATATCTTAGGGCTTCGTGTGTTTGTATTTTAGAAATTATTTCGACTGTTAAAACATGGATTCTAGCGGTTAATTGAAAGACAAAAGCTATAATGAATGTGGTATTTCCAAAGCTACAGGTATTTTACTGATTGTGGCATTCATCATCATTATCCGAATTCTTACCATCATCATCATCATCATCATCATCATCATCATCGTCATCATCGTCATCATCATGTGTAACATCAGCAGCGCCATCGTCGTTATCATGATTTTTGTTGTTAGCATTATCTTTATTATTCTTAACTGGAAAATACCACAATCTATTATCATAATCCTTACTATTATCATAATCCTTACTATTATCATAATCCTTATCATTATCATAATACTTATTGGGAACATTATCGTTTTTCTTTTTCTCATTCCTAAACGGAAAAATATACATTAAGCGTTCCCCTGCAATTTAGTGGCATGGTCAGAGCTGTGCGACGAAAATTTTGACACATCCGTGTGTGCTTTTATGCCCCGTATGTCCATGAGAGGACCGTTCAAGGCGGATACCGCAGAATATGGCGTTCTGATAAAGCATTCACGTTAAGTTGGATATTATGATTGTCTTTAGGCATTAATACTGCTTTGTCGCAAATAATTTCACAGAGGAACAATATTGAACATAAATTCTGTAGTATTTACTTTTTTTCACTTGATTTAGACGAAAATTGGCTGATTTCCAAACTACAGTCATTTTTTTTTCTATCAAGTCAATTTTGTTTCTACAGCATACTTTGAATAAGCAGAATTGTATTGTTTGCCCGTAAGTAATAGAACCAGCCAGCTGCTTTTATTATTTCATTGATAGTTGTATTTTATGAAATAAATTGAAATTCATGATGAATTAAAAAGTTTTATGTGTTATTAAATTATTACAAAGGTTCTACTATGATGTAATTCCTTCAGGTTCAATTCACGGTGTCACATCAAATCACTTCATTCCGTAAGAAGCATAGGACCAGGTTTTTCGGTTTCTCCGGTGTGTATATACTTCGCCTTGGACAAAACGCCGATCCATCGCAGGATTACTCTTTTTACCGGCCAAGTGGACTGGGACAAAGGGAAATGAAGTGTTTAGCTCAAGAACACAACGCATCTCCCGGTGCCGGAATAGAAACCACAACCTTACGATCATGAGTCCAACACCCTAACCAGTAAGCCATGCGCCTCCACTTATAAAGAGAAGTACAACTCCGAAAGTCTGGGGTTTTGTTAAAACCTCTTTATCTTTGTTTCAAGGAAATGCATTTTAGAAAACGTGTCGTGAAGGTTAAAAAATGCTTTGTGAAAATTCCTTTAACATGGTTATAAATTCTGGTCTTTCTATTTCCAAGAACTTACTGATGTTTATCATTCCACGTAATTTACCATTCCATTTACAGAAGTATAGATCCAGTAATCGGAGATGATGATGGTGACTTGTTTGTAAGTACTATGTTTTCTCTAACTGTTTTTAAGAGCTCATGGAGTTTTACAATCCGACATAGGCACTCACTCAGCCCTCTCACCTCTAACCCAGCAGTTAATAGAAATCAAGATTCCTTTCAATTTTCTTTCCATTTCTTGTCGAGTGTCTTCCCGACACCTAGGGCAGAGAAACTCACTGTACGCATTGGTAGGCCAGTAAAATGAACGCGCCAGATTGTTCATTTACAAAGTCAAGGTATATGATAGTAAAAAGAGAGAAAGAAAAAAAGGAAAGAAGAAAAAAGGAAAAACTAAAGAAAAGAAAACAAAACAAGGAAAAAAGGAAAGAAAATAAATTCACAGCAACAATGCTCTTCTCAATACTATTATTATTATTATTATTATTATTATTATTATTATTATTGTTATGATTATTATTATTATTATTGTTACTATTATTACTATTATTATTATTATTATTATTATTATTATTATTATTATTATTATTATTATTATTATTATTATTATTATTATTATTATTATTGTTCAGTAGTTTTATTTTTATAACGTGCTTTCACTTCACTACCGAGCGCAGCTCTGTGCGCCTTGGGTATGTGCTGTGGTTTGCTGTGGTGCTCTTATGTTT
>NC_068985.1:93614245-93617650 GCF_001194135.2 Octopus bimaculoides | reverse complement strand
ATTATTATTATTATTATTATTATTATTATTATTATTATTATTATTATTATCTAAAACTCACAGCTTATTTTGCTGGTTATGATGGAAAGTGTCTGCTGTCCACAGCCAGCAGACTAAGGTTATACTTATTTTACTGGTCATGCTTCAAGAACCCTGCGAAGAATTCTTGCAGTTCGCAGCAATGTTGATTTTTTGTAGGTGTTCTAACTTCACACTTGCACCGATCTCTTTCAGCCATGTTGCTAGTTGAGTTCTGATACTTCCATTATCATTATTATTATTATTATTATTATTATTATTATTATCACCGTCGTCGTAGTCGTCATCGTCGTTGATCTCGTAGTTGTTATCATTATTATATGTTCCACGAAAAATTAATCTTTACTTGGATTGTATGATTGAAAACAGGGGTTTTGTACTAATTTTACTTTCAAAGATGAACGCAAAGATTTGGGATTATTTTTTTATCTGCACACCATCTGATTCGGAAGAAATCTTTATCTCAGACTTGGTTGTCTTTAACTGAATTTTTATTTATTCATTTAAGGGAGGAAGCAAAGGTTATTTGCATTCTTCGGTTTCATGTTTTAGATGGCAACAACATGTCTAATAAAAGGGAAAAAAATCACCATGGGAGAAGTAACGATGAAGAACTTTAAATAACCCTCCCTCGTTCAATTTTTCCAATACAAAAACAAATATACTTTAAGAAGAATAGATAACATAGCAATTATCAGCGTGTTAGTGAAATTGTTAGTGCATCGGGACACAATTCGCGCGCAAACATTCAATTATACAACATAAAACAGTGTAAAACTTAGTAATAGCAGCCACACTAATTTTTCTTTTTCTAACATAGTGAGTCATAAAGAGGTACTGAATACGAGCGAGGTTCAGGAAAAGAAAAATATATGGAACAGTTACGTCAAGAGAAAGAACTTCCTTCCAATAAGAAAAGGAAAAGAAAATGACACGGATTTGTTTGGAAGATAACGGAGAGAGTTTTTATATGAGTCGAAAGAGGAATTACGGTTGGAGTCGATGTGTGAGTTGGTTCGATATGAACAGAAAATATGAAGCGAGTATCTCTTGTTGAAGATTGATGAGGAGACCAAAAGATAGAGTTGATATTGTTATAGACTAGAAATAGTTCATATCATGATTAAAGATAATGGTACTAATGTAAATCTTTAGCTCACAGCGATCTTTGCAACATGAAAGATGAAAATATGTGGTTTAAATGGGATCTACAGTCTTTTAGAAATATTAAGATCACATGTGCACTTCATATTATTTTCTGACAGTACATGTAACGGACTGAACGGAACAGCCTACGTTATTAACCTAAATATTTTGAAGTTCTGGTTCCAAATTCGACCACGGTGCATTTTTGATTACCACGACGGACAAGATGCTTAGTGGCATTTCGTCCGTCTTTACATCATGGGTTCAAATGTCACGAGGGTTAACTTTACCTTTCATCATTTTGGGATCGATAAAATAAATACCAATCGAGCACTGGGGTCGATTTAATCGACTCAGCACACCTCCCACCAAATTTCTGGTCTTGTGCTAAAATTTAAACGCGATGTAAAGTGTTACTTTCTGAGTTCAAATTCCACCGAGATCGACTTTGCTTTTCATCTTATCAGGGTCGATTAACAAATATCATTTGAACACACAGATCAATGCAATTGACTTAGCCTTTTCTTAAAAGTGCTGGCCTCCTGCTAAAATTTCCATCCAACATTTTTTATTACTTTCCCATCCTTTATATTAAACGTGTACATCCCACACGTTTTGTAACATCTTTCGATATGAGACGTTTTGTATTTAATATCTGGACCTTGTGGCTAATAAACAAATGATTACCATTATCGCATTATTATTCGAGCAGTGTCATTTTTATTGCGTGATTTCACTGAACAATGCGACGCAACTCCGTTCCTATGCATGTATTAGTATTAATACTATCGTAATAGTAGTAGTAGTAGTGGCGGTGGTGGTAGTGGTGGTTGTGGCGGCGGCAGCGGTGATCGATGCTAGCTGTCGTGTGTACTAACAACACTGGTTTCGTGCAACCATCCGGACGACGTGTTTGTATGAGGCAACTCACGGCAGATGTCTGTCTTCTATGCCAGATTGTCGCTCTCCATGATCCTCTATCAATGGTTACAACTTCACATTTGTTCTATTGAATATCAAAAGTATTGAATGTTACGCTTCAGGATGTGACTTGTTCTCGAGATGGCATGTGGCATAGTAGGCCTCTTCTTGGATTTAGCTTATATGTGACAATAATAATAATTATCTGCATTAAATGTAGATACATATACCATTATTACAAATGACATTTCTCTGCAACAATTACATTATTCCCTCGCTATTATATGCGTATGTGTGCACATATACATACATACATACATACATACATACATACATACATATATACAAACATACATTTATGCGTGTGTGTGTGTGTGTCCATGTATATATATCTATGTGTGTATGCATGTATGTATGTAAGTATGTACTCACACATTACTCATTTATACACATACGCACACAGTGCGTTCGTATAACTTTGGTTTTACAAACAGGATAAATAGAATTGAGTACATAATAGAGGGTGTATGTATACGTATTTATAAATATATTACACGTAAGTACATATACGCGTATGTCTGTGCGTGTATATGTATACATAAGCTTACATAAATATAAACATGTGTGTGTATGTATATATACACATATATGTATATATACATATATATGTATATATATATGTATGTTTGAATGTAAGCATGTATGTCTGGGTGTGGGCATGTTTGTATGTGTGTGTGCGCGCGTGTATGTGTGTGTGTGTGTGTGTGTGTATAAGCACATAGAAGAAACAAATTTTCTTTCAAATACATTACGGTGGGCGTTCCGTTGGTTTCGACGATGAATATTCAATTGTCTATCTTAGTCAGTTTTTACGCTTAAATTTAGCGTACAAGTGGTTGAATATTCCTCCGGTTTAACCCACTATGAGAATTACAGATAGAATCTAAAGTAAAAAGTGGGAGTGAAAATACATGCGCGTGTGTGTATGTGTGTGCGCGAGCGCTGTGCTGTGTCTGTGTTTGTGTTTGTGTGTGTGTGTATATATATATATATATATACACACACACACACACATATATATATATATATATAAATATATACATATACATATATGGCGGTTGTCTACTCCTTAAACAGAGTTTGACCACCTCCTGCACCTACACCTTAGCCCTTTCATGGCGTCTGATGTGGCTTTTTAAACCAGACAGTGTTTTGAAAAAACACCCACACAGATTGCACCTCTGATTTGCACTACCAATACCTGCAAGTAAGTTCTGCTCATTGTGGATCCTAACATGT
>NC_068985.1:93606998-93609601 GCF_001194135.2 Octopus bimaculoides | reverse complement strand
TATATATATATATATGTTCTTTTAGCCACCTTGATTAGAGTTGAAAAATTTTCTGGCTTTGAAGGGAAAGGCCTCCTTTCTTGCTGATATCCTGGTGAATGACGAATGCACGAGAAGAGAGGAATTTAGATAAACATAGACACCGTCATTTTTAAAGTGAAATTTGGGTGTAACCTGGACATTAGACATGTGTTATTGATAAGGTGTAAGAGATTTATATCTGAGATAGGCACATAATTCGTAGTATACATAGCACTAGGAGATAATATCTGTACTACAATAAAGTAATTTACATATAAATTAGTTTGGGGTATTTAACTTTTCCTGAAATAAGCCAGTTTTTAAAGTCTATACTGTCTAGAAAATTCTTAGAAACTCTAATTTTGAGTTATATTATATAAAAAAAGGCTTTTAACTTGTTTAATTGTTGACGATTTTAGCTACAGATAACTAGTCATTTTTCACTGCGAGAAAGCGTTTCTTAGCACTACGAGATTGTGTTCCCTGTTTATCTTTTCTCTCTTTTATACACTTCCTGTCCCTACTTCCTACCGACGTATCAGCTTAAACATTTCTGCAGATTATAAATTTAATCCAATATCAGCCAAGCTATGTTAATATCTTTATCTTTGTGTGATTTTTGAAGAAAAAAATGAGTTGACGAAGTAAAATGGTTTTAATTTACTTACCTCAATTCTACCAAATATAAACTTGTCTAACTTACAAATGGATTTTTTCGTTGTTGAGCGCAATGTTTAAAGAAATAGCTTTTTTATGTATAGACTGTTACAGAAGAAGATGAGCATTATAATATGAAATCTTTTATATAATTCCGTTAGTTAATTCCTTTGCCGAGATCAATGTTTGCGTCATCATAGTTCATAAGATGAACGAGAATTAAAAAAAAACATTTCGCATCTCTGTACATCAGTGAATGTGAGTGCATTTATTACGTACGTACATACACACACACACACACACACACACACACACACACACACACACACACACACACACACACACACACACACACACACACAAATATATATATATATATATATGTATGTATCACAAGCATTTAAAAAATAAGATTGAATCTATATGTGTGCATGTGTTTATGTATGTATGTATGTATGTATGTATGTATGTATGTATGTATGTAAATCTGGCCTCTGAAGCATGTATAATGTAACAAAAGGTTAGTTTTTTGTGGGAAAAAGGCAGTGCTTTTAAGTTGTTCCCTTGGCAACCACTTGGTTCCAATTTTGATTTTTCTGGAGGCCGTGCCACATAGCGCAACCATTACGAAACATTGTAACCGATAATTATCCAGTACAAGTCATTTACGCACAAATGCAGATGTATACATACACACATACTCACACAAACGCACATGCACACATACTCACATAAACGCACATACACATATACATCCACAAATGAACATGCACACATATTTACACACATTATTGGCCTATCGGAAACCTGTTACTGATGATGGTATTGTTTAATAAAATAATGTCTAAAAAAATAATTGCGGGGAAAAAATTGAGATTGAATTTCAAAATGGAAAAAAAAAAAAAAAGATTCAAATGTATTTTATCAGAAATTATTTTAATTGGGCTTGCCATAGCTGTCAAGAGAAATTCGCTCTGAATTATGTTTCTCAGCCTGTCTTCTGTGTCTCTATCTGTGTGTCTCTCTCTCTCTCTCTCTCTCTCTCTATATATATATATATATATATATATATATGTATGTATGTATGTATGTGTGTGTGTGTGTGTAGATAGACGCACACACATATATGTAGATACATATTTCAGTCATTAGACTGCGGCCATTCTGACGCACCGATGTGAAGAAATTTTAGTCGAATGAATCGGTCACAGTACTCACTTTTTATGCTGACTCTGGTAGTGATTCTATCGGTATCTTTTGCCGAACCGCTAAGTTACGGGGACGTAGACACACCAACACCGGTTGTAAAACGGTGGTGGGGGCCAAACACACACTCATTTTTCTTCCAGTTTCCGTATACCAGTAACCCTCACAGGGCTTTGTTCGGCCCGTGGCAATAGTATATATACATACATATATGCATATATACATACATATATATATACATGCATAAGTGCATACACACACACACACACACACATATATATATATATATATATGTACATACATATAGATATGTATGCATGTGTATGTATTCATATATATACACACAAACATACGTACATACACACAAAAGTACGTAAGTATTCTTCTCATTTTACTTGGACTCAACAACTAAACTAAAATTTACTTCGGTGTCATGTAAAAACCCGAAATGACCATGCAATCGGATACACAAAGCGGTTAAAACAATATTAGGCCGAAACTTATCCCAACTTTAATACCTTCACGTAAAGGAGAATCTGGATAAACTGGGATTTTTAGAAAGAGAAATCGATCGGCTTATTCAAGACTTTTCTCAAGTTCCAAGTTCCAAAGATGGAGCCTTGTATCTTTGTTCGAAACTGGCTCCCTCCTCACTGGAAGATTTATAACAAATAAAACAAAACAGACCTACAACATACATACATACATTTGTTGTTGGC
>NC_068985.1:93605589-93606374 GCF_001194135.2 Octopus bimaculoides | reverse complement strand
TTTTTTTTTTTTTTGGTTTAACTTTCTGAAAAAATGAAAATAAATTAAAAATAAACATGAAACAGCTGGAACGAAATGAGTAAAATTAGAAAGAAGATGAAGAAAGGAAAGAAGATAGCAGAAGATATCGTAGAAGGAGGAGGAGGAGGAAAGGAAGAAGAAGAAGAAGAAGAAGAAGAAGAAGAAGAAGAAGAAGAAGAAGAAGAAGAAGAAGAAGAAGAAGAAGAAGACGGAAAAGAAGACCATGATGACAATGATGAAGTTGATGATGATGATGATGATGATGATGATGCTGATGATGATGATGATCATAAAGAAGCTGAGGAAGCTGAAGAAGAAGAAGCAGAAGGAATAGAAGAAGACTATGATAACGATGATGACGTTGATGATGATGATGATGATAATGATGAGATCCAGTATGAGGATAAGGATGATGATGACGATGATAATGACCATGGTGATGAAGAAATTAAAAAAAAACATATGATGATTGTGGCAAGAAAAAAAAACGAACTAAAAGTACAAGTCTGAAAATGTAGAAAAAAAACATACAAAAAAAAATTAACTGAGGTTAAATTATCGTGATACGACGTTGAAATATATTAAGAAAAGCTTCATGAAAAAAAGCCCATTTTATATAAATAAATAAAATAAAATCGGACATAGAAACATGGCTGATAGATATATTAGTTTAAAACTAATTCCAAACTAGGGAGGAAAAAATTAATACAAGAATGTTAATAATGACGGTGTTGTTGTTGTTGTTGATGATGATGATGATGATG
>NC_068985.1:93603712-93604523 GCF_001194135.2 Octopus bimaculoides | reverse complement strand
AATAACAATAATAAAAAATAATAATAATAATAATAATAATAATAATAATAATAATGATAATAATAATAATAATAATAATAATAATATGCATTGGACATAATTATTATTACCATTTGGTAAAGGTGTCTAGGTTGTTTAGAATGACTGATTCTTAATTTTATAGCGAGAGAAACCGTGTGAAAAGAGCAATATTTACCGCAGTGTATGTTAAGAAATAATGAAGGCAGGAGACGCTAGACTGCAGTGTATTGTATGGAAAGGTTGAGTGTAATCCACAACGTTATGTTGGAGAATGTCAAGCTACATTAAATTTAGTAAATAAATGAAGATTTGAGTGTGAAAACGAATAAATAAGTTTTCTCTAAAATGGTGACGAATAAACGTGAGTTGGTTGACGGAGTGGATAATAGAAATATAAATCTCTTATAGTTAGCTTTTACAAGGCTCGGTCGTTTTGCTGCGGCCATGTTGGGGCACTGCCTCGAATGGGTTAAGCGAACGAATTGACCAGGGTAGTTACATTTTTTAAAAATATATAATTCTGTATTTGGTAGTATGTTGTCTACTTAATGTGACATTCCCATGAAAGGGAAGAATGTTACTGTTATTTAGCCCTAGGAAACACCGTTTCCTGTTGAACTTGAAACATATAATTCTGTATTTATTCATAATCGTCCTTTGTGGAACCGATGAATACGAGGACGTTAACAAACCTACACCGGTTGTCAAGCGTTGACGGGATAAGCACAAGTACACACACACACACACACACACACACACACACACACACACACACACACACACACACACA
>NC_068985.1:93601074-93603006 GCF_001194135.2 Octopus bimaculoides | reverse complement strand
TATATATATACACATATATATATATGCGACAAGCTTTCACAGTTTCCGTGTACCAAATGTAGACACAAGGTATTGGTTGGCCTAGGACTGTAATGAAAGTCAGTTACTGAAGGTCCTGCACAATGGGTTTGAACTCGAAATCTTGTTGGAATTATGTGGTTGCAAAGCAAATTACTAAACCACACAACCCAGCCAGGAGCATGGAAAAAAAATTGTAAAAAAAAAAAAAAAGAAAATTAAGGAAAAAAAAACAGTTTTTCAAGTTTAGAAGATAAAAAGTTAAAATTAAAAGAGAGAAACAAAACGGAAAATCAAAAAAGAGATGGGAATGGAAGAAGCTAAAAGAATATGTTGGGAAGAATTCAAGGAGAGCATTAAAGAATGAGGAAGTGAAAGAGCTGTGCTTCTGGAATAGAATTTTGAAACAACTGAAGAAGGAAGGAATTGGGTTTTAAATTTTTTGAATATGATAAAGAACGTTCAAGGTTAAATGTGAGGTTTCAGTTTCTGGTTAATTATGGGTAATTAAGTAATTGAATAATTAAAGGCAAAGGGAATAAGCTTAAGGGATAGAAACTCAGGTTGAAGTTTAAAGTAATCGAGAATGGTCGGAGATAAAAAAATAGAGTGATGAGTGAAGATTGAGAAAATAAAAGGAAAAAGTGATTATTGAAAGTTGAGAGGTTAAATAATATGAAGAAAAGAAGTGAAGAACTCGGTGAATTCAATTAATACAGCATTAAATCAAAATCGCCATCTACGTATCACATTAAATATATATATACTGGGTTGAAAGTTATGATGGTGTGGTTTTTGTGAGAGAAAAATCTCTTCATAGATATGTATCAAAATGCCATGTACATTGGAGTGAAGCGAACGAACAACGTCGCTATAGAGATTCGTGGACACGGTGGGCTTATTTTGCCCTGCTTTGGAGCTTGTTAATACCGTGCATCTGTTTGTCAATTCCTTAGAGTTAATTCATGATTTGATATCTAGGAGACAGGGAATAATACATTCACTGATTTTGCAGAAAGCACGCCGAGCTGTAAAAAAAGGTCGGTGAGCGCAATTGAAACATTAAATTGCAATAACCATCTGTGTAGATGTCTGTTTAAAAGCATGGTACTGTGGTCTTAGATCGACCCCAGTACGCAGCTGGTACTTAATTTATCGATCCCGAAAGGATGAAAAGCAAAGTTGATCTCGGTGGAATTTGAACTCAGAACGTAAAGACAGACGAAACACCGCTAAGCATTTCGCCTGGTGTGCTAACGTTTCTGCCAGCTCACCGCCTAGATATTCCACACTATCAGTGTATATATGTTTGTGTATATATGCTGTGTCTTGTGTGTTGAACAAATGCTCTATTGTAACAGAAAAGATACAAGCTCTACATTATCGTCCATTTTCTCCTGACGATAGGTTATTAACCCTGAAATATTTAATATTTATAATGTAAAGCGTAAACTGCTTTTCTCTCCCCGTTGCTTTTGTTTTCATTTCTATATTTCAATTTATATTGTATTGGCTTTTGGAAGATTTCATTAAGTTTAGTCTTAAATATCACACAAAGATTCGTTCAAACTAAACAACTTCAACATGCCCAAACATGCGCACGCAGACGTACATGCACATACGCACAAACCCAAACACACAAGCACACACACACACACGAAAGCACACACACGCACACAGACATAGAGTTGTGTGCACGATCTCTATACAATACCCATCTCGTAATCACATTCAAGAGGTCATATCACTATAAACACACAGACTCGCATATAAATATTTATTTATTTATATATACATAGAGCTATATTGTGTTAGTATAAAGATATTTAGTTATATGTGTGGATGTGAGGACGTCTATAAAGAGTATGAAGTATATATATATATATATATATATATATATATATATATATATAT
>NC_068985.1:93596287-93600011 GCF_001194135.2 Octopus bimaculoides | reverse complement strand
TATCTATCTATCTATCTATCTATCTATCTATCTATATATATATATATATATATATATAAATGCATATATATTTATATATAAATGTATATATATACATTTATACGTGTATATATATGTACATATATACGTATATATATATATATATGTATATATAACCGTATATGTGTGTGTGTACCTTCAGACATACGTACATAAATATATATGTATGTATATATGTGCATACATATATACACACACATGCATACACGCGTATACACATACGTATTCCCCTTAACTTCACATGTTCCAGTCAGAGGCTGTGACCATGTTGAAGCAGTGCTATTGTAGTAATGGTGCTATTTAAAATTATTTTAATTCCATGTCCTTCTTGCAGTATGTGGTCCTGTTGAAGCAGAGTGTAATACGCACTACTTCGTATGTGCGGATGTGCTTCTTTGTAAGTGCGTGTTCGTGTGCGTGCGTGTGAATGAATGCTTTCATATATATATATATATATATATATATATATATATATATGCGTGTTGAATGATCGACAAATTACATACGCACAAACATGCAAAGGTGTGGGCACACAATTCCAACTACATCTACATAATCATACATATATATATTCAGGCTTATATAAATACAAGCACACACACAGACACTCTCAACACCTTCACCACACGCACACGAACTCTGAACACTCCACACACACAGATGCACACACTATCTCAGCACTCCACCGCACACACACTCTCTCTCTCTCACACACACACACACACACACTCTTGCACGCATACACACGCACATACTCGCGCACATGCTTTTAATTTCGTACAAATGAAGGAAAGCTATAAAATTATATTCTCACCAGCTCTAAACCTTCCCACTAAATGGGTTATCGATAACCATTAACTCATGCACATATATTCTTATGGATATGAATAACTATAACACACGCACATTTTGGCACAAGCATATAATGTGTGTATATATATATTAACGCATGTACATAAATTTTAGCATATAAACACATATATCATTGCATGCGCATATGTATTAACGCATGCAAATATAATTGGATTCAGATTTTGACCCAAGACCAACAATTTAGGTGGTGGGCATAAGTGGATTGCAGCGAACAATCTGGTCAACTGGAATTTATTTTATCGACTCCCAAAGGATAAAATGCAATGTCGACTTCAACGGAATTTGAACTCAGATTTTTTCCAAAAATATAAAAAACAAAAAGTTTTAAATCCAATGAGGTTTTATTAGACGGTCATATCTTGTTAATTATTTTGCCTAAGTAACAGGTAAATATTTTCATAATTTTAAACGCTTTTTTAAGAGCGAGCCTAAGAATAAATAAGCAAATTGAGTGAGCGAAGCAGGTAAAATCCAAGCAACATATGTTTCCTAGCTAGTAGATACTCTGATGTAATAACTTTTCAATGAAGAGCACTCAGCTACTAGTCAGGCTGAAGATAACTTAATTATATGGGTCTTATAATTACACACACACACATACAGATGTATATATGAACAATCCACCGATAAAATTTACTGAAAATGGTAAAAGTTAATTTAGGTGTACTTATACGATACTCGAAGTAGATAGACTACATGCTAAAACTAACTGAAATGAAAATAATCCTGATTGTAATTGTATAAACGCTAGTGACTACCCACTTAATGGTAATAAACCTGAACAAAAGTGTAATGTACAGAACTAGATACAGAACTAGTTTTCAGGTCGATAAAAGCTTTATATATAAAATGTTTACACTGAAATCGCAGGAAACATCTTCAAGGTAAGGTTTTACTAGCAAAAAATTTTCTTTTAAACAGCCAGAGTCAAGGTCATCATCGAGTCTGTCCAAATATATACAGCAAATGAGAGAAGCTATTTCAACCTGTTTCAAAATCCCCTGGTCATTCTTTGAAAGGTCAAGCCAAGTCAAAAATGGGTCTTAACAGTATTCCATCAAATGACCGTTATGTTTAAGTGAGAAGTATTTCATTCCTGCTTCAAGACAATCGACATTATAGTGAAAATCTGAATTATTGAACATTTGCAGATATTCTTCGAAATGTCTTATTTCGAGGTCCCTTCCACCGAACTATTAATATCTGCAAACATTTTTATCCACATTATATTTTTACTGTTTTATTATTAGTTTGAATATGTTGGATATCATTGTGTCCCTTCATTGATTCCCTCTGGCCGTCTCATCTGAACCCAATACGATCCTTTACATAATATCTTATAACGTTTTTCAAGAGTTTTTTTTTCTGATTTTATTCTCATGCCTTTCTATCGATCATGTTATTGGCTACGCATAAATTTTTTTGCCTTTAAGAGTTTTCTATAAGTACTTCCATCTGAACTTATTGCTCCTGCATTGAAGTGACAGAATTTTTTGCCATATATTTACATCCTTTTGAAATCTTATTTTCTTCGTTATATTTTGATAATTTTTTTTTATCTGTGCGCCTGTTTTGTTTTTGTTTGTGCTGTACCCCACATGTAGAATGCATCTTTAGGTCTCTCCCTCTTTCGTCATTCCCTCTCTTTTTATCTATCTATCTATCTATCTATCTATCTATCTATCTATCTATCTATCTATCTATCTATTTATCTATCTATCTATCTCTCCATCTATCTAATTGCTTTATCTTCTGATCTCATGCATACTTTTTAATCGCTCCGACCTCTTCACCCCTTCTAAATACATATACATATATACATACACACACACACACATATGTATATATATACAAACATACATAATATATATATATACAAACATGCATGATATATATTTATATATGTATGTATGTATTTGATACAAGCTATCAGTACAGCTAATGCCCCATTAAGGCTATGCTCTCATTCCTTCCAAACATTTCATTTTCGTTTATTTATCTTGTCTTGCACAGACTCACTTTCATTCCCTTTTCGTTATAGCAGACTTATATATTTATTTCATACTCATTCCCATTTGTTTATATTTTTGATAACTCTTCATGGCTGATATTTTATGATTTATTTTTCTTAAAAGTTTAATTTCTGAAACAATTTTTTCCGCCTTTCCTACAATTATTATATCTACTCCCATCTATATACACAATTTATGTTATTCAGTTTCATTCAACTTTAATGTATTTCTAACTTCTGTTTTATTTTCCTCGACAGTCAATCATATTATCCAACAGATACCATTAATTTTGAGAAGTCATAACCCACTATCCAATTAGTTTTAATTGTTTACTTGTCGACTGTCTAAACAATCATCATCGCATCATTTATAAATTACTATATTGTTCCAAAAATTCAGGTCTGTTGTGTTGTTGGTTGGCGCAACATTCGGAGTAACGGTTTGTGAACATTTTCAGCTTCAATAAAACAGTATACATCCATATAAACATACATACAAACATTCATACATGCATACATTCATACATAAATACATAGGCACACGCATACACACACATACATAAATACATAGGCACACGCACGCACATACATACATACACACACACATACACACATACATACATACATACAAACGCACACACATATATACACACATTCATACATACGCACATGCATACATATGCACACGCACACATACGCACATGCATACATATGCACACACACACACATGCATAAACACATTCACTCATACATACATACATACATACATACATACATACATACATACATACATACATACAT